>NC_072861.1:18038504-18323504 GCF_028858705.1 Grus americana | reverse complement strand
TCTGTCTTGAAGAGCTAAACCTGAACAGATTAAATATGACAAAAATGTTGTATATGGGTTTGTTGCCATTTTAAAGGTGTAAAAACTAAAGCAGAGAGGTGAAATGACCTGCCTGAGATCAGAGACAATTAGTCTAATGACAGTGCTAAGAAAAGAAGCCAGACTTTTTATTCTTTAATCACCAGATTATCCCTTCTGGTTATATTTAACATGTGAAATGTATTGCTAGAAACACTCCTTTGGATGACTCATGACATACTAAGCAGACTTAAAAGCCTCAAACAAACTATAAAATAATCTGAAAAGACAAAGACCAGAAAAAAGAAAGGAAGAAGAAAAGAGATTAATGAGGAGGAAGAAGTGATAATATCTAGGATTAATATGCTGTATAATCGACAGCAATCCAGGTAGGTTTACTGTAATATTAACCCTACTTTGCACCGCCTTGGGGGAAACGTGGGAGGAGTTACTGTGCAGATACCACAGGTCACCCATGAGCTTCTCTGAATAACCAACGCAGACCTGAGTCGTGCTCTCCAGGCTGCTGAGTATTGGGCTTTGGCTGAAGTCACTTGTCTTCTGAGCTTGCTGGTGTCATTTAGCTCCATCTCCTGCGTCAAGCTCTGTGAGACAGCAAATGTAATGTCGCAGCACGGTGAAGCACCTCTGGGAAAAAACCCCTCTGGGAGAAAGCACCTCTGGAATGAAACATGGGTGAAAAAGATCCACACCTGATAACTTTGGCTTTAACTCCAAAATTGTGAGAGTCCCTCCCAACCTCAGAAGTAGTCAGGTAGTTTTCTGAGGCAGAGAGGTTGAAAGACAGCTGGACAAAGAAGGAAGAGCTCTGATTAAGGCTAGGTTATTTCTTTTGCCTTATGGAGAATGTAAGTCTTATGTACAATGTATGTTTTTTAAAGAAGGTATTTTAAATTGATTTGATTACCATAGAGCTGACACGTACTGCACAAAAAGAACAACAGGCGGAGAAATTCATTTATAATAGCCAGTAAATGAATTTTCCCAATGCTTGTTCTTTTTGCACAGTACGTGTCAGCTCTATTGTAATCAAATCAATTTAAAATACCTTCTTTGGAAACTATAGCAGTATTTATTACCAGCTCATACCTTTTTGATCTGAAGTATATATATGTATATGTGTGTGTGTATATATATATTTATACATATGCATATAAAATACCTTCTTTGAAAAATATAGTTGTATTTATTACTAGCCTGCCTTTGGATCCGGACTATACATGCATATATATGTGTGTGTGTATACATATATATGGAATAGAGGTTTTACATATTTAAAAAGATGAGGGAAGCAGAAAGTTTCACATAGTGCTGATGGCACCCAGTAAGCCTTAAATCCAGACAGAAATCCCAGAGGGAAAATTACTCCACGCAGTCTTCCATGCATACCAGCAGGACTTAGACGAATGCGTAGCAAAGACTGGGTATCAAAGATGAGCTTAAGGAAAACTTCATGTCTCTCCTCACAGTTCATTGCACCGAGGCAGGTGGATTTTGCAGGGCTCCTTACCCGGTTCCAGTTGCCTCCTAATATCCGCGCCATGACAATGACTGAGAAATGAATTGATGCTCTGCGCATGGCCCTCGTGTTTACCGCACCCTTTCCTGCAAACATGTTTTCAATCTGTAAAGCAAAGCTGTGTGGTAGCACAGTCCAGCCAGTAGCAGCAGGACTGAACTTTGCTGAGCAGAAGAGTTTGCATTATCCTACGAGCCAAAAGAGGATCTTTTTCATCTGCTCCATCTCCTGCAGCATGAGGACATAGAGTCAGGGACAGCTCTGTGCACTCAGGCTCAGCTCGCCAAGGAGAGAAGCTGTAATCCCTGTCTCCCAGGGAAAGGACAGGGACATTTCACCCAGCAGCTAAAGATGATCTAGTTTGGGACATTTACCCCTCCCTCCGCCAGCTCTTTGTAGGTGCTGAAAGGCTGGCCGACAGCCAACAGAATTAAAAATTCAAACCACAGCTTAAGGGGAAAAGTCTTTCTTCCCCTTTGTTTAGTCTCATTTCCTAAGGAATGGGCATCGGTGTGGCCATATTTTTTGGGTGTATACGTTGCTGCCTTTCTATTTTAAACCTCTCTGAAACCTCTGCGTGCCTTCAGCTGTATCTGGCAGAGTAGCAGTGGCCTCCAAGCTACTATATTGCCACAACCATTGCGAGAATAAGCCACCAGGCAGAGGACAGAAATGCTGTTAATGGAGGAGAGGGCTGTCTTGTGAGCACAACCTTTATTAGACATCAGAGAATCAGGGCAGAGGAATGCCCCTGAGGTGAGGTTTCATTAGGTCCTGCTGCTTGAGGAATGACTGGCTTTTCCGTCCTGCAAAGAGCCCTCAGGGGAATAGGTTACGCCTCTCACAAAGATAATTACAAAAGGATGCAGCCGATGATAGCTAAAACTGGTGCCACATTTTGGGGAGGGCAAAGCCATTTGTGGCCAGTGGGAATCTTCCTAGTGGCTTCACTGAGCCTTAGTCAGCCCCGCAGCACAAACAGCTGCACATCTGGGTGGAGTTCGATGGGAAACATCTTTCTCAGCACATGAAAATGTTAGCGATTTCAGCGTTTTCCTGTTCTGGGCTGGGAGGAATCACGAGTCCTTCAGAGGTTTTTAACGAGCAAACAGGGAAGGAGAGTTGAGAGTTGAGGCATGCAAGCTGCCAGGGGTGGGGACACCCACACAAAAGCAAGGTGCCTTTGTGCAAACCCTTTGCCTGTCTCATTCTGCCGAAGGTTTGCTTCTCAGCGCCCGGGCGATTTGTGATTTCAGGGTGGTTCTGTCATTTACTGCCTGGAACGCGTCTGATCTCTGTCTCCTTTCAGAGGTGATGCAATCCCGGGGAAATAAGCTACTGTGCGTCAACCCGCCTGCAGCAGAAATATTTGTGGACCAGACTGGCGCACGGGATGGATCCCTGCGCTGTGCCCCTGAGCCCTTCACCACCTGGAAATCCACAGGTGACTGGTTACAGTCAGAAGCCATCCGCTATGTTGGGGCAGAGGGACTCCTCACAACCTGGTCTGAGTGCTGTGGCTTGAGTCTTTCTCCTCTTTATTGACATTTGGCATTCTTTTTTCGTTTTTGGATTATTTTTTTTTCCTTTGGCTTCCTAAAGGAAAAACAAAACCCACCGTGAGAAATTTATTGAAATAGTTTATTCATGCATTAAAAAAAAAAAAAAAAAGCCACCACAAACTTTCAAACTCTTTGCAATGGCCGGGAATGGTTGCAGAGACCGGGACCCCCAGGCACTACATTTGCAGTAAAGTGGCAATAAGTGAGATTTTTAGGCATCGGCCAGGCAGGTCCTGCCGGATTTTCCTCGCCACCACTAGGGGGGAGGCTGAATTTTCTTCCATAAATCGCCTAGTTGACGGGAAAAAAAGAAAAAAACCTATCACATCACTGCAATGTTGAAGGCACTTCAAAACGACTCAGATGTTTAACTATTGTGCTAGTGATCATACATTCACATTGGGCTGCAGGCCAAAAAAAAGGAGAGAGAGAGGAAAAAGAAAAAAAGCAAGAGTCTTGCAGCTGAAATGCTATAAAGTGCTGAATTTTACCTTAGAGCTAAACACTCTTCAGTGACAAATTTCAAAGGCCATATGTATGGTATTTTCATGAAAAGCAGAAGACCCTAAATTTCTTTGTTTAACTGGAAGCAATTTCCCTCCCCAAACAGGAGGCTTCTGTAGTTCACCTCATTTATTGTGAAGCTACAAATTTTGCTTTCTTTTTTTTTTTTTTCCCCAGCACAGTGAGATCTAGTGAGAGTATAGAAATAAGGGCAACAGAAATTGAAGAAAAAGTATATTTGCTGTTAGGCCAACGGGAAGGTTTGCAAAAAATTACCACTGCCATCTTTGATTGTTTCTAGGGATTACTTCAGGCGCGCTGTGCTGGAGAGCAGTAACTACGTAATGGTAACAAGAAGAGATAGGAAGGGTGAGAAGGGTTTTTTTGTTGGTGGTGTTTTTTCCCCTGTACAAAGGTTGAGACATACTACAATGGCCTTTCTGCTGTCAAATTAAAACTTTAGAATATATAACATGGAAAAGTTCCTATATGTTGTTTGATGCCGCGTTCTGAGCTACATTGTTACGCCTGAATAGTAGTTTTGAATATTACACTATTTTTTAGAGGCCAAAGGCACTGCGATTCATTTAATCTACATTTCTGTATTTTGACCCCTCAGAAACCATGTTCCCATCCCTTCCCTGAACTTACAAGGTTTAGAGACATACTTTTTATTTTGGTAAATGGAAGCTAATTTCCCGTGTAATCACGTGCTTCCAGGAGCTGGGACTTTAGGCGCTATTTTAAGAATTGGCAGCACTGGAATATTTAGATATTAAGTTTACTATGAAGGAAGCTGGAAGAAATCTGTATGTGGGAAGGCTCACTGAATATTCATACAAATCACTCTAGTGAATCTCATTTTCTACTACTCTCTTCTTTTTCCTGGCTGTTCAGACCAGCAAAGTTTTGATCTCGGTGTTTATGTAAAGTTCACTCTTGTCCCAGTATTTGTGTTCCCACTCAGGAACAGCTTTTTGCATGTGAGCCTGTTCTCTGGGAAGTTGTGTTATATCCTCCTGACAGAGCTGGAAAGCTAAAGGTCATTCGTTTGGGAAATGGAAACGATATGGTGTCCGATCGTGCGGACACATTGCGTGAATATTAGCCACTGAAAGCTCACGAGCTATAGCTCATGAACTACATGGGCTACGGCTGAGCCAGCGTTTACTGTTAAAGCATTTGGCCAAGCTCTGTGGGTAACAACGACGTCTGAGACGAGCACAGGGACATGGCTGAGGCAGAGGGACAACGAAGACGGATGCAGAGACACACCCAAAAGCCGCATCTTCTTTTTACCAGCAGAACTGTTGCTTGATAGGCACCGATATTTCCCGCCAGCTCCCGCAATGCCAGAGAAACGTGCTCCTCGCCTTACCTTTAGCCTTTTAAATATGGTTTGCTCAATTCGGCTCATTCCGGGTCCTTTCTCAGGGCCTTGTGAAGACGTAACCAAAAAAGGCAACTCCTTCCATTGCCCCGCTCCCCAAAGATGACAGGACAGGCGTGACATCCTAATCCTTCGGGCTTGTCTTAGTCACTGAAAGGCTTGAGCAGTGTCAAAGCAACCAGCTGATTGCAATCTTCATGCCAAACCCAACATCTTCATTCCAGCGAGCAGCTCTCGCATTAAATTTCCACATGCGTGCCCCCCCTACTGCCCTCCACCGCCCCCACCCCATCTCCCTTTAAAAGAAATGAGACTTCTTGGCTGGAAAACAAAACAAAACAGAACTTAAACAAAAACAAAAGAAAAAAAAAAGAAGGAGCAAAAAAAACCCTTCCAAACCCTTCAAGCAATAACTGCTGTACAAGGCCAGTTGGGACACAGTCAAATTAGAGAGTTATTATTACCTAGGGGACATTAGAAATCAAGTTTGTTACTGGCAGTTCCTGTTTCTGTAAAGACTTGTTAATAGCTGAAATTTTAAAGGGTGTTGTTCAATTGGCAAAGCGTTATTTTTCTAAGCAGCCACCATGTTCTCACCTGCTGCTGTTGCTCCCGAGAGCTGCAAATGTTTGGAGGAGGTGGAGGTTGTTGAAGGGCGGTGGGGATCCCTGTTCCCCCCGAGAGAGGAGCTGCTGCTCCTGCCCGGGCAGGCTGGATGGGAACCCTCTCCTGATGTAGCCGCAGGCTCGTTTGGATGGGCTGCATTTAATCTGGCATGCTCACAAAATTTTAGGGAAGGAAAAGGGTCTTTGAGACTGTAGTTAATGAGGAGGTGGAAGGAGAAAGGAGGCCTGGGTTTGTGGTCCCTAAAGGGAAACGTTTTTTCAGTTGCTTGCAAGTTCCCCAGTCACAATGACTCAATAAATCAGATTTTTCACTCGGGGCCAAATCCTACCCTTACGAACATCAATGGTGCCGGCTTAGGGGAATCTCTGTAAATCTCTGCTAATTTCCATTTTGGAGTGTTGTGGTTTTACACAGTGATGTGACAGAAGCAGACTTCATTTTGGCAGAAATCTGTCCCCACTGTAATTTATGTAACCTATGCGGTGTCTATGCATTTTACATATGCTTTATGTCAGGGTGACTTTTTCATTGTCTAAAATTATTTAAAAAGCAGAGAGAGAGGGGAAAAAAAAAAAGGGAAAGCAAAGAAATCTAGAAAGAAAACAGAAAATGGAAAATACTTGGCTTTTGAACTACATACGGTCCTAGAGGTTTTATTCTTGATTGTCTAATTGGGATTTTTGGATGAATCTCAGTGCGGATGTGGAGAACAAATGCTTCCGTCATGTGTGTGCCTGGTCAACACATAGGAGAGTAAAAGTTGTCTAAAACTTCTTGCACAAGTCACAACAGCTATAGTGCAGAAGATGAGAAAAACCTGCCCCGTCCATAGTTTAGCTTTATATATATGTATGTGCACACATGCATATTTACAGGTGTGCATGTGTATGTTTATATATATAATTATTGTTTACAGTATGACTGGTTACATCTGTCCAGCTGCCTATAAATTTATTATAGGCAATTATGTAGGTAATTGAATTCTAAAATGCCCTATAAATCGCGACCATCTGATATGTATATAATAAATAAATCTTATGTAAGGGCTGCATACACTTCAGAGTTTAACACAATATACCCCTCTTCCCACCAGGACCAAAGGCAAGTGTTTGAAGAGGGCACAGAGGAAAGCTGAGCTGTGCCCCAGTTTCCAAGTTCCTTTGGCCCAAAAGTTCATCCTTTCTTATTTATTTACTTATTTATTTATTTAATGATGAGATGGGCAGTGAACCGGGAGGAAGCCCTGCCTGTTGCTTAAAGCTCAACACAGCTTCTCTGGGGTGGGACTTTGGCTGAGCTAGTTAACCTCACTCAGTCCTCAGTTTCCCCATCTGTAAAATGGGCACAGGGATTACGTTCGAGCTCCTGAAGACTGTCTGTCCGGGGGGCCTGGAGGGGGGCAATGCTCCCCATTCGGCACCTCTGGAGGAATGAGGACGGGCTGGTACAGCGAGGAGGGTGGCTGTGGGCTGCACCCGCTCCTGCACCCCACCACGGCCATCTCCAAGAGGAGCATCAACCACAACAATAAACACCAGCAGCTGCAGCAGCCGCGATGAAGGATGTCGCCAAAACCAGCAAGAATCCAACTTGCTCAGCCAACTCCTGTTTTCTCAGCAGAAAGGGAGGGGATGGGGAACGGCCTGGCTTGAGTCGGGGCTGCGGGCTCGGGGGACGGGACGGGATAGGACGGGGGTCCCAGCTGCGGGAGCTGGGGCAGTCTCTCATCTCTCACCAGCCACGGCCCCCGGCTCCCTGTCCCTCCCTCCCCGCAGCCCCCAGCTCCAGCCCCTCTCCCCTTCGCCACTTTTGCTTTATTTACGAATATGTCGCTGGAATTCAAATGAGTTATCTATTCTGTGGCCGCCTCACTTTCCCACAGAGGGCCAGTGCCTGCCTGACGCAGGGTCCGGCCGAAACAGCGCGAGAAGAAAAGGAAAGACCAAAAGAATGCTTTTCAGCTCTTTTTATTCCTTCCCCCCCACTTCCCCCCCCCTCTTTATTTTATTTTGTGTGTGTGTGTGTGTCGGGCGCACTCTTCACTGGCTGTCCCCCCCCTCGCTCCCCTCCTCCCCGCTTTCATCCCCTTGGCCCTGCTTTAGCCCCCTTTATGTTACACGATAGCTCGGATGGAAGCCCAGGAGGGTCCTATAGGGAATGCATAGGATCCCTGGGAGAAAGAAAGCCCCCAACAAGCTATACACCAGATGTATAACGTTATATGGTCAAACTGGCAAACACAAAAGCTGAAAAACAAAAGACGTGAATTAGGGAGAAGCATTCAAAGGCGTGTTTTGAAAACAGCCCAGCCAAGAGGCTGGATTCCCCCTCCTGAGACTAAATGTTTGAAAGAAAAGGTGCTGAAGAAAGAAAGGGAAGGGGGGGGAGCAGGAGGGGGTGGGGGAAAACCCATTTTTTCTAATTAGCTGAAGTCTAACAGGCCCTGAATTTTGCAACTAGTTTTGGGTTATTTGTTCCTCCCCCCCCCTTTTTTTTTCTCCCTTTAAATCAAACGTGGGGGAGATGAGGTGCCGTAGCTTGTCAAAGAAAGGGGGGTTGGTCAGAGGGGTGTTACACTGAAACCTGTGCTGCGTCTCTCCCTAGCCAAGGCTGCAATTAGTCCTTGGGCTTTTCCCCCCCGTGTTTCCAGAGGGCTGCACCTTCCTTTACATCAGCCTCCCTTTTCTAACTTCACCCCTACCCACCCACAAATCTTGAATCAGGGAAAGTACTGGTCAGGGCCAGATGAGAATGGAGGCATCTGCTTTTTTTTTTTTTTTTTGCCTCTTTTTTCCTTTTAATTAGCCTCCATCAGCTCAACACCCAGCACGCCTGACCTGGCTGAACGGCTCTCACCACTTGTCCCAGTCTGAGATGAAAATTCATCCAAAGGAAAATAACGAGAGGAAATAAACAAGAGGAAAGGAAGGCAACCAAAAAAGCAGGGATTGCAATGTGCAGCTGCAGTTGCAGAGATTGCAGGATTACAGGGGCAGGTCGAACGCTCCCTGCTTCCACCACTTGATGCCTTTGCAGCAGACCTGGGGTCCACGTGTCTGTGCTCGGTGCTTCTCTCCCAGCATAACCCTGCGAAGGAAACTCGGGAGAAACGATGGGTCGGCTTGAGCCAGGCTGCTGTTCCTTTGCTGGTGGCTTCGAAATTCAAGCAAGCAGCATTTATGCCTTGGCAAAGATGGCCTGGAGGGTGCCCAGGAAAATTCCTCCCCTCATCACCTTGACCGAGCATCACTAAGGGCCAGACTTTGCTGCTTTAGCTTACGCGTGAAATCGTTGGGGCTACTGATGGGGGAAGGATATCTTGTCAGAGTGGGATGGTAACAGTCTTGCCCTAACTAATTTTCTCTAATCTTGCACAGTGGCTAGTACAGGAATCTCCCCTCTCTCCATGCATGCAAACACACAGATTCCTGGCCCTTTTCCTCCTGACTCCATCCCCAGATTTGCAAAAGTACGAGAAATGCTGAGATGTGCTTGGGGAGAGGGAAGGGAGGAGGAAAGAGAGCAAAGGGAGAAGGTGAACAGCGCTTGCTGGGGAGGGGGAGAGGCACCTTCCATCGCCACGCAGCATCACTTGCCGGGTGCAGCTGCAGACCGTGGGCTTTGTAACGAAAGCGTGGTCAAACGAGCTAGCCCTATTGCGGGGCTCCTTATAGCTGTCGTATAAAACACCAGGCTGCTCTGAGGATGTAAAATCAACAGCCTCACTGCTATTCTAGCGGTGAAGGCTGCAAGACAGCTCTCCCTATTTCTCTGCAAGTGTCAGCCCTCTCCCCTCCTCTGCCAGTGGCAGACGTAGAAGCGCAGCAAACTATTAAGATATCCAATATATAACAAGGGGCTGGCAGAATTACCATGCTGAAAATGTATGTTCACAGTTGAACAATTCATATTTTAGCTCCTTCACCTGGTGGTACATTTTTTTGATATACTTGTGGCAATGGATAAAATAGATTCATTAGCTTTGATTAACCTTCTTTAACTAGAGTTAAAAACCTGCCGCAGACAGCTCTGCTACCAATGCAGCCTTTAGGATGCTTTATCATGTTTAAGACCCAATTACTGTTGTACCAAATAAGAATAAACCATCACAATAAAATGTGGTGCACACAGCCCTGTTAAAGCTCACGGCAAATAATCATTAATTTATAACAGCAACTTCCCCATTTCTATAGTTTTATTGATGGCTACAGTTAATTCAAGTTGAAAACAATGTAACTTGACACTGATCAGACCAACTAGTTTTCTGGTTTTATTGACTTTTGCCTTTTCTTTTCTTTTTTTCTTTTTTGCTTTGTGTTTGGAATCTCAAATGGCTACTTCTTAATAAACCCTCATAAAAACCAGGCAGAGAACAGCAAGGCATAGATGAAAAGGCTTTGGGGGAGATTTTCAAAGGCACAAAAGGTGCCTAACTCCCATTGACTTTCAATTACTGATTCATTTTTATTACGAATTTTGAGGAATTAGGAGGGAGAGTTGAGTTTTATGCAGTTATGTGTTTGTGCCAGCCATGAAGCTAGCAGTTTTAAAGAAAAATGATGCTTTAAATCAGTAGTTGCTTAGAAACTTTTTTGTTCGTTCATCTGCAACCTATTTGCTTTTCTGCTTTTCAGAGAGCTCTTTGATCTTAATAAAAGTCCAGAAGGAATACAGAACATAAATACACTTGTTACTGCAGCTTTTTCATTTTCGCCTAGGACCTGATCCTGCACTCACTTTAAATAGATGATTAACTTCATAAATGTTCGGTTAGGCTTACTCATCAGTGTAAAACTGCCTATCTGCTTAATTTCTTTTGCAGGATCAAATTCTGTGCTAATTGAAAGAGCTTCCATGTGTTTGTTTTACATTTCCTTGCATTTTGGCATAACTGGATCTGGAAAGCAGCTGCAGAATGCAACGTGTTAATTTTGGACAGGGTTTGACTGAAGTGGGAATAATAAACAGTGAGATGCTGCAGCTTTCAGGCAAAGAAGAGTAACAACAATTAAAAAAAAAAAAAAAAAAGACGAGAAAGATGCTAAGGAAACAAATCTCAAATCAGTGGACTACCAAGTGTAGCTTAATATTTGACTTAGCTGAAGCCAGGCCACCGGGATTGCGAGCTGCTGTTTGGGAGTGGAAAATGTTAGTGTTTGCAGGCCAGCCTTTCTGGTCTGTCTTTTCAACTTTATTTTCTCTTTTGAGTTACACAGCTCTCTTTCTATGATAAGCTAAAGATGGGACTCTGGTTAAACTGTAGATTTGTTCAGAAAATGAAGTGCAAATTCTCAGCAATGCAAAACATCAAGGAAATAAACTAAATCCCCATGGTTACTAATTTGGAAAGTTTGGGTCAGCGGCATGATCTAAATCCAGTTACCCCTTTGCTAGGATGTTGTGCCAATGAAATCTGCTGCTGGCAAGTTTTGCGATTATTGTTTCTGGGCTGATTTTAGGACATTGTGCTCAGTGGATTTTACTCCAGGTCAGGGTCAATGCCAGGTCTTCTGCGCTGATTTTATGTACCAACTCAATTTTTTTCAGCGTTTTTTTTCTTTTCTCATAGCTCCCATAGTTCACAGTGGTGACTGAACTCCTTCGAACTTTATATGCTGGTTCTTTCCAGAATATCGGACTCTCCACTTCTGTGACCTGAAATAATGCAGTTGAACTAAATGAAACTATATTAGATATGTTCCTGGTGTAAACTGGTGTATCTCCAGGATCAGCTGACACTTTCAATAAAATTCTTTGGGTTATACACGTTACCCAGGCAAGTAATTCCAATGTTTGCAGTGGCACTATTCCCCCATGAGTTAAATGCCTCTGTGAATTTGCAGAATATAACTCACATCTTTTGAGAAGAGCTGAGAGAAGCAGAAGAGGGTATACACTGAATACACTTCCCTATAAGAATCAGGTCCTGCTCCCACTGAGTGGAAGGGAGCTTTGCTACCCTTTTTCCTGGAGCAAGACTAGAACTGCTATTAGCTGTACACTATGCTTTGGACTGCAAATGCTTGCAAAGAATGCCAGATACTAGACTGCAGCTAAAATGTCTTCAAAAGAACCCAGATTTAATATTTCATCAGAAGAACAGAGAGGGAGATTTGCTAAACATCAAACAAATATTAATACAAATGCCTCCTGAAAGCAAGTGAGTTATGAAAATCAGTGAATACAAATGTTCCAATTGACATTACTGGTGCACGTTTGTGGGCTTTCTGTTTACACTGCCACATCATGAAAAATAAAATACACCCAAACTGTGCATATTGATAAGGATATGCTTTCATCTCAGAGTCTGGTGACATGTGAAAACCATTTCAGCTTCATTCTTGTACCTGATATTTGCACCAAGAAGCCCTGAAGAAAAATGCTCCTTCTGCACCAGTTGGGTGCCTTTTTCTTTAGTCTAGTACATGTATGGAGAAAAGAGCTTCAGGGAAGTGACTATGTCTGATCCTGCTTTAGACTATAGCTTGCTTCTGCACATTGTGGGGAAAAGGATATAGAAAAAGGATGGATCAGAATTAAAAGTGTTAACCTGAAAGTTAATTCTTTGAGCTGCCATTTGCTTCCTTGGAACCCTGGTAAGGTCATCTAAGCTCAAAGGGATCGGCGGAAGTTGAGATAGCTACAACCAAGAAGATGGGCTTAAAATCCTTGGGATGCGAAGAGAGTATTTTGAGGGCTATTCCAAGACTGTATGGATGATTACATTTCTGTCTCTTTGGACAGTGGATGTTGAAGTTTGTTTGCAGAAGCAGCCATGCAGAAGTAGAAGGATCCTTGTTTCTCAGGTCATGTCCACCTGAGAGGGTGGTGGTCACCCACAAGATCAATTTTGGCTCAGCTTGTGACTGGGTTGCAGTATTTGGATGTGAAACAAGCCTGAGAGAACCGCTTAGTTATCTGTCTTTCTACATCTGCAGGTTATTTGAGAAGTGAAAGGAGGAGCAAACGATTCCTACTATCCATTTATCTTTATTATTATTAGTGTTTTCATTTTCCTTAGAAGAAACACTTGAAAAATGGAAAAAGGAGGAAAAGAAAGATAACTTGAGTACCATTAACTGGTTGGAAATACAACTAACAATTTCAATGAGTTAGGGACCACATTCTTAGACATCTTTGTTTTACACAACTTGGTGAAAAACTTTGGAGACAGGCATTTCTGTCCCCAAAGAGAACGAGCTTCGATTTCCAAGAAGTCATCAAGTTCTTCTAACATGCTTGAAGACCTTTCACACTGCAGTCTCATCCCAGACCATAGTAACTGAAATGATTTTATGTGCTGTGAATGTGAAATAAACACAAAATATTGATATGGTTCCACCTCAAATTGTATCAGCTAAGACAAGAAGCCAGGGCTTGTTAGGCAAAAATCTGTTCAAACCCCAGAAGAGCTGTAAATAACCAGAAAGAAGATTCCTACAGATAATGGTAAAGAAAGGAATGGAATCCCACAGTTATGCTATCAGCCAGTGATTTGAGCAATACTATCAGAGGCAAAACCGCTGAGTTTCAAGAGAGTATGGAGGAGTCAAACTGACATTTGAATGTACTAGTCATGGTCCCATCTAGCACTCTTCATATAAATGTCATTATGACCATGATGGTCACAGTAGGAATAAAGTCTGTAGGTCTTGTGTTGGTCCAAATGTGGTACCACTGAAATGAGTCAAATTGTATATTTTTTGATTGAGCACAAGTGCATGTGATATTTGGGAGTTGAAACCTAAAATGTAGATTTATCATACACAGTGTCAGTGGGCAACTGTTCAGTGGGACCCATGCTGGAAGGAGCTTGAGCTGTTGCCCTATTCCTTAAACCAGATTTCAACCAAATTGGGAAGGACAAAATGAAAAAGGAAAAAAAAAAAAAAGAAAAAAATGTAAGACAATGCTCCCCCCAGAAAAAAAAAAAAAAAGAAAAAGAAATTGAATCCTTTGGAGCTGTGTAAGAATAATAGGAAATTTATACTCAATTAAGCCACTCAAGCAGAGCTGTTAATTAACCTTATCAGAAAGGACATTCCATTTTTATAGACCTGAGGCTATCAGCAAGCACTGGACTTTTTAAGTGGATGAAAAAGGTGCAATACATTGATTTTAATGTACAAAAGCATATCCAAAGAAAAACTTAGTACAGATCCAATCCAACTTTTAAGAAGATTCAGTATTAAAAGAAAAAAGAATATAGGAAAGAATACAATGAGGGGAAACAACATTTCTACAGCTGCTATGGAACATCATGGATCTGAAACAACCCCATCATTGATGGCAGCATGTTGCAATGACCTATACAAAATCTATGACTCCCTTTAGAAGGTCAGAATTCTGTTGGAAAGTCAGATGGACTAAATCATGCATAAATATTATACTATACATGTGCAAAGATATCTATAGAGTCTACTACATCCTACCCCCTAACATGAGAGATAAAAGTTCAAAATACGATCAAGGAAACTGGAAAATTTACTAGAAAATAATGTGTCCTAAAAGGGCAGCAAAAATACCACCTAGTAAACTAGAAACTATTGAGACATAATAAAAAAAAAAAAAAAAAAAAGACACCATCGATAATGACTGTAATATGAATTATGAAGGACCAGTAAAACTAGCACACATAAAATACCGAGAGAATAGGAAGCTGTGCTCTCCTGGAAGTCAGCTGAGCTCCCCGGGATATACACCTACAGAAATGAGAGCAGAGTCTTCTCTTTTTTTTTTTTTTTTTTTTAATATGCAACACAACAGGTTTATTCTATCCTGCAGTAGCTGTTTTATCAGATGGTATTTGTCCTTATGCTTCACTATATCTGCATATATATATACACACACACATTTAAAACACACATACACACTTAAACGCGTAATTGGAATTAAGAGGATTTTTTTAATGGGAAAGTTCTTTTAATGAGATTCCTCTGATGTTCAAGGAACATATTAATTCTAGGAATATGAAGAATATGCTAAAATTGAAGTGTTTAAATGTTTTGCCTAAATGTCTGAAAATTCTATATCCTTAAATTACACCGTTCAGGCAGGCTTTCTTTCATAGTACCGGACTAACTTCTACTCATTTTATTCAGGATAATATTTCCCAAACAGAGCAGTAATGGAGACAATCTTTCCTTTCAGGCAATTACATTTCTGATTAAAAAAAAAGGAGTTCTTATTCCGTGCCGGAATGAAATGGAGATTTTTGAAGTCTCTCATGGATGGCCTCCCCAGGACACGAGCAGTGGTCAGAGCTACCAGTTACACCTGGGATGTGAAAGAGCCTGTTCTGGCTTCTTGCCTAACAAACATCTCAGGGAAAGTAATGACTGTTAAATTATGTAGGAAAAATCCAGTTTGCTTAAGTGGTTCCTCTGGCAGCTGCCATCATGAGACTCTTTTTAAGGTTAGTTACACTGAAATTTTGGTAAAAATTTCAATGAAATTTCTCACCAACTTAAATATGCTAGAAATATGAAATAAGACTGTGAGTCTGTCCCGTACTGACAGAACAGATAGACCCCTATGCTCTATTCTGTTGATGAATTGCCCATTTTAGTGTTGAATAAAATTTTACAACTTCCTGTAGGGAAATCCATCCTATCAGCTTTCATTTCTGGGGAAAGGCCTGCCTATTCCTCATTCTCTGCTATCTTTTTATTCAGTCAAATACTTTTTCTTTACTCATTTCATCTCAAATAATTGGGTTGAATGGACACAGTTCCGAAAACCAAGAAAAAAGAAAAAGGCAAACCCCAAATTCTTCAAAGACATTCAAATTTTGCAGCAGGGGTGTATTACATTGATAGGTGACATGCAGCATTTGATTTCAGCAGCATCTAACAGTATCATTAACTCTGCTGTGTCACCTAAACAGAGTCACTAGAGGTCTAGAGCATATGCAGATATAATAAACCATACTGCCTGGGGAAAAGTGAATTTCCTTTACATTAAAGTACAGTGGGGACTTTCAGAGTTTTATAGTATGTGGTTAAGTCACACCTTTACCTCTAGATCTTCTACTTTCTATGAGCCATTAGCAGCTGGAAATGAAAAATACAGAACAAACTTGCGGGGAAAATATTGCGATGCCTATATAAGCTTGTAAATACTAGTATTACAGACTGCAGGTGGGTACGTGTGTTTTATAATTCCAGAAAGAGACAGGTAGGGGAGCTCTTATAAATATGTTATTAAGCAGTAAAGCACACTAAATGTGAAAAAAATATGTTTAGTTCCATGAAGCGAACAAAAATTTCAGAACCCTTCCTCTTCTGTGGAAGTTGGGTTGGAATTTGCCAATGTACATCAAGTGGGGCAATGATTTTTCAGCGGGTAATAGCTGCATGTCTAATTAAGGTCCAGGGACACTAAAGCTAAAAGCAAGTCCAGGGAATATTTCATAAATGATTTTGGCTGAGAAAAATGGCAGAGGGAATTAAAAATGTTAAAGTAATTTTGTATATCTAGATTTGAAATATTTGAATATCTGTCCATTTTCCCATGCTTATGGGAAAAAGACATGCATGTGTGGGGAGATAGGTAAGACAAAAGAACTTTAAAAAATTCGTATAAGTCCTTTTCTATCAATCTTCCTTTCACCTTTCCTTTCCCAAAATGCTTTTGACAATGATTCAGATTTTTGTGAATAACATTTTCCTGTTGTTTCAACCCGAAATGGAATTTGCCTTGTATTTTCCGTTCTTCTACTCAGTGAAAGGACCTGTATTCACATACACATATATTTCTCATGCAAGTCTGTTTTGCTTCACATTTCTTTGAATACGAAGAAACGTCAGCTGTGGGCCACACAACTTTGGCAATAACACTGGGAATCTTTGGATTTGCTTGTTCTCTTTGGACAACCAAGACAGCTTTCTCCAAGAAGAGCCGCATCAGTTGCAGGGCATGCAACCGATTACGGAGCCTTCTTGGTTTCTCCTCCTGGAAAACAAACACAAAGGTACCACTGTGCACATAAAATTCTCCCCCGATACAAGTTAATCCAGAGATAACGTCATAAACCAGAAAGCAGCACATCTTCCATTAACTTGCTGCACCAGCCATTTCACCCCTCTGTCTCTCAGTTTCTTCTACCTCTGTCATATATTTAGCTTGAAAAAACTGTATGGCAGGGAATATCTTTTTATGTCTTTGCACAGGGATGTGAAGAGAGGGGCATGAGTCTAGATTAGAACCGTTTAGTCCTTGCCATAATGCAAATGAATCCTATTAAAGGATGGAGGCCTTAAATAGCCTGTACTGAACCTTCTGTGAGTAATTTAGATAACTTTTTAAACAAATCCATTCTACATTCTTTCATGAACAAAACAGTACTACTGTGCTAACCTCATCCCATAATTTCCAAGCCCCAGAAGCCCTACAAAAATGTATCAGCAATTAGTTTTGAATTAAACAGAAAGTGATGGAACAAATGCAAAAGTATTCACCTTTGTAACACGGCCACATTGCAGAGATATAAGAGCACAGCTGTTCTCGCCTAAAAAGGAGAATTCCAGAAAAAGAGAGGCTGGGAAAGAAGTCAACAATGGGCCCTGGAACTGAACATCATGCTCAGATTAATTTAGAAACCACTAAACATTTTGCCAAAAAAGAAAAAGTAAAAGAAAAAAAACCACCATTTTTTTTATTAGGCAATAATATGTGTGATTTAAATGCAGCACTGGAAGCAGAAGTTCAGGCTTCCACTCTTGACACACCTTAGCTCAGGCCAGTTGTGCAAGCAGAAACGGAGCTGGTATATTATTTAGTGGAAAATGAAACTGATCCAGAAAAATCAGTACTCCAGGGGTAGGTTTGGATTCCAAATTTACCTACTAGCAGAATATCTAAAAATAATAGGAATCCAGGAGGTTTGAGGGGAGAGAATAGGGCTTGCTAGAAAGGAAAGAATCCGAAATGAAAGGAAGGAATTCATCTGGTTCATATTAATTTGTATTAATTTCCATTTAATAGTATAACCACCTGCATTGAAAGAATGAAGGTGAAATATTTTCACCGATTGTCCCATGTAACTTAATACTGAAGGATAAGCAATTTGATATGGTATAGGGCTCGAAGAGAGCTGAAAGTGGAAGGGTGAAGAGCAAAACCACCCCTGGTGAGCTCCAGCGGCTCCATTAGCAATGCAGCGTGCTGCGATTTCAGACGTGTGTGCTCTGCTGAGGGCACCAACCACTTGCTGGATAAAGTCCAGTCTACATCGGGCCGAGGAGCCAGCCTTGCCTTTGGTACTTAAATCTGGATCCTGAGGCTGGCCAACTGTAAAAACAAACCTAGCAGTGACATTTGATTTGGACTGCAAAAATAATTTGGCAATGTCAACTTTTTCAGAGGTCTCCCAGCTTATATACTTTGCTGTTATTGTAAGAGGTGCTTTGGTTTTGCTTCCTGAAAAATCCCCAGCTCTTTCACCCTTCCAGTTTGGCAAACCATGTGCCGACACCTGCGCCGCATGTGTGCGAGTTAACGGCTCCAGAAGAGACCCACACATCTGCTGTGGTGAGCCACCAGGTTTGGAAAAGCTGCTACATGTCATGAGGCTTGGGTGGCCTCTTTTAACACATTTCTGCTCTAGGAGTATTCTTCCCAAAAAACGTGCCATGAAGTGCAGGGAAGCTCCTGCAAGGAACCGGGCAGTTTTCTGCTTGCCATAAATTCGGTGAATCAAAGTCCCGTGGCAGCCTTGTGGTCTTCGGTGAGTGCAGAACACGTAAAGTGCTCTGAGCTTTTTTAGTCACAACAAGTGATGGAGCCGGAAGGCCGCAGGAAAGTCAAACCAGTGCTCTCGGAATCTAACTGGCCTGAAAATAAATCCTGTCCATGTTACTGGCCTGTCCTTGCGATTTCTCACATCTCGAGAGAATTACCTTTTGGGTTGCATTATTAGCGGGTTCCCAACAGATGGTGCTAATGAGACTATTAAGTAGCCTAACCAATATGCAAATGAAGCTGCAAAAAGGGCTGCTGGGACCTGTCCTTTTCTTCTTTCTAACTTGTGTTAAAAGGGAACTTTATTAAACGTTATTACAAGCCGCTTCCACAGGCTGAGAAATTCGTAAGGTTTTCGAGCCACAACTGAGGGCAGCAGAGAGAAGTCTGTTGCTTATCCAAAATCTGATCAGGCTGGCAGCGGAGGGGTCTGGGCGCTGGGAATTAATTAATACAGGTAGACCGATCTTGAATCCTTGCTACTGGTATTTAACAAAGTCGTGTCCAGAAGCCCTTTCAAAGGCTGCAAGAAAGTCGTCTTTGTTTGTGTGGCTGATTGAATGTTACTCGGTTACCTCCTTTTACACACCGCGGTTTTATGTAACACACCAAATACAATGTTTAAGTAAGGTTAGTGTTATGTTATACAGTCCAACAAATAAAAGGATGTTTAAAGTTAAGGCTGACATTCCATCCTTAACTTTTTGTACCCTTGTGTTACATCACACCTCAAACATAACATTGATTTAGGGCCCCTGCCCTGGCTCTATCAAGACACGGGGAGATTAATTACATTAAATACATTATTCCGACCTTTGCGTTAACTAGCCATTCCTTTGTCGGTTTAATAATTTCAACCTTTAGGTAACGTCGGCTGTTAGCACACTCTGTTAGTCTTTTTTTCCCTTCTTCTTTAAATAGGAACATCCCAAACATTAAAAATGGGATATTTCCATATACTCAAGGTCATATTTTGCATTTTCTTTTCTAAACTGGGCTTTATGGATTAGCTTTTCCAGACGAGGCATGTGCACATAAACACCACACATTACAAATCTGCAAACTTAATTTCAGAATATAACTTCTCAATGAGTTTGTTCATACTATGTTTCTGCGATAATGTGTGAGGTACCCATAGCTGTATACATACAACCAGCCATTCATTTATGCTTACACGGGAACGCATGGCCTTATTCTTTCAGAGCTAGATAGCACTATTGAATAACACTGCATTTGAGTTATTATTATCATTATTGATTTAAACACATTTATTTTCAAATTCAGAAAGCTCTGATATAGCACTTACACTCAGTGCACAATGTGGAGCTAAAGCATATTCTACTTTTCACTGGAGAGACAGCGAGAAAGGGGAAAAAAAAGCAGATTTTGTTTGCTTGGCACCACAAATACCCCAGAATATCTCCTATTGCATTTGTTTTTCTGGATGAATTTTTAAAAATTGAAAAAAAATTAGTTTAGGGCAGAAATAAGGCTACTTTTTTTTTTCTTTAAAACTCCTAATAGTCTAAGAAGAGCTCTGCCAGTAAGATCATGTGTCCAATATCTTGTCTCTGATAGTGATAGTTGGAAACGCTATTAAAATGGGGCAAGTGCACATGTGAAAATAGGTTAGCATGTCACTAGTTTCTTTTAGGCATTTGTTAAGGCTGTTCCTTTTCCTGAGATGGATCATCAGCCTACTCTGTGCAGCTCTTTTAGTATTAGTTGCTAATGTCCGTAGGCTTGGGCGGGGAGCAGGGCACTGCTGGGGCTTGGAGTAGGTAGGAACTGTGGAGTGAGACAAAGCAAAAGAAATCCTTTCCCTCTATCAGCATCTCACAGGTGTCTGGCCAGATTTGTGATGGTGGCATCTTCCTGAGGGTAAAGTCAAATTTCATAAGATAAAGCAGAGTTAAGTATTTTTGTTTCTTCTTGTTGGAAGAGATGTTGTGGCTGCTTTTGGAGAGACACACAGAATCAGCTTCACCTATGATGACTTCTACTGAAGTCCTGGGGCCTTTAATGTAGAAAATTTAATTTGAGAAGTTGGACACTGGATTAAGGAACTATGACAGGAGCTTCACTGAGGGTCTTCTAGGTCCTGACAGTCCTTAAGTCCATAAGCTGGAGTTTCATCTCTAGTAATTGACCTCCTCTGTGGCTGGGAACAAATCATATGCTAGCATTCTCTGTGAAAGGGGGAAAGTGGTCTCTAAGGGCAAGTGGCAAAGTCTTGAAGATTACAGAGCTTGCCCTGAAACTTGTTGAGTTGCTGACAGTGAGGGGTATGTCCTCCTGGTGAGGAAACAGGAGCTGTGGTCCTTGCAAATGTTTCAGTAGTTGACCCCTTATAGTTATATAATGAACTGGTGTATTTCTTTGACACTCAATATTTTTTAGATATATTCCCCTCAGCCTCCACCCCTTTCTCTCTAAAACCACCAGGATGACTTCAGTGACATGGGAACCAAACGTAGTTCCGTATCATGGATTCTTGTAGCAGTCTTTGGTGTGGATGACTGTGAATCAGGCAACAAGAGTTGTTTCAACTACATACATGGTCTCTTCTTTTGGCCCTTCGTTGGGGGGTCTCTGTTTTTGAAGGGGGATCGTTATCATCAGAATCAATTCCCGGTTGAGCCTTTCCATCTCAACACAAGCTAAAGGCCAGACATTTCCAGCCCTTATTTTAGATCCTGATTCTGTGCTAGGGGAATCCAGTTAAGCTTATAGCATAGCATGACTCTTATGAATGGTTCTTGATACATAAAATAGGAAGGACGATTCATAAATTACTTTGCATGTGACAAATCTCGTTGGGACTTGACACTGTGCAGGCTAAAAGGTGTCAAATGTGTTTGGATTGCATCAGTCTGCTTACCACAGACCAGCATTTGCGCTGCAAACATATTGAGCTGCCATATACTGCAATGCTGAAAGAAGGATAAAAATAAGCAACAGAATAAAAGGGCACATGATTTCCACTGCTGGCAAGGTGACGTCTGCCATCCTGGCTGACACATCAGTGATTAAACTCTAGACTTCCAGAGCTGCTGCTGTTGTAGCTTGAACTGGAGTCAAACCTACATAGCTGGGCTGTAACCGTCATGGTCTTAATGTATTGGACATGCCTTGTGACCCCTAATGCACAGACACGCACACAGGGCTGGGATTGTCCCCAGATGCCTGTTAGGAGTTTCCAGCCCAGAATCATGAATGCTGAAAGATAGCTATTAAGTCCAAAGGATGTAAAATAAATTTCAAATTAACACATAGTTTGGCTATTGGTTTAAACGTCACAACTCTGTTTCTCCGAAGTCAACAGTTTGAGAAAATGTCATATGCAAAATAGGACCAAGGGTTTCACATTTCCAGTTTTTCTTGGGAGACAACAGAGCTATTCTTCTTTCTAGTAGGAAGCAAATGTTCTAATACACTTTCTTATGTATTTTGACATTTGCTTTGACTATGGGTTGGGTCAGGGTGCGATTATATAAAAATGAATCTTACTTGCAAAGGAAAGTTACCTTTTCCAAATTAGTGCAGCTTCCAGTCATTCTGGGGAGAAAGATTTGATTTGCAGAAGCCTGCACCAAATCCATCTGTGCTGGATACGACCTACAGATAAAGTCCCAAGCTCACTGGTACTATTAACTGGCCCATTTTTCACTAAAGCAAAAAAGCTGGCATCAGATCTTTGGTCAGCTTTTGTTTGGCTCTGTACCACATCAGACCTTTTCTACTTTGGAGGCAAGACAACAGAAAGCCACAGGAGGAATAATCTCCCTGCTAAAAAATAAAATGCAGAGGTGCAAATGCAAGTCATGTTTCTGGAATCCAGCACAGGGCTTAACTGTGAGTCCCGAACCTGAGCCCATCAGGCTGGGAAGAGAATGAAACTCTTGGCAGGAGTCTGAACTTGGGACCAAACCTCCCTCCAGCTGTGCTCGTGCTGCCTGTCCAGTGCCCTGTAAATGGGGAACGGGCGGCAGGGAAGAGACCGCTTCCCTTTCTCCTGCAGTTCAACATGCATGCTTAAAGCGGGACAGTCCGAAAGATGAAAGCAAAGTATGGTGCGTAATGCAAGGACAGGGGAAAAAAAAAAAAAAAAAAAAAAGGGGAAAAGCTGGGAAAAGCCAGCTCTGCCAGAGCTGAGTTCTAAACAGGAGAGGAGCTGCAGTGGCTGCTGGCGGGGGGGCATGGGGAGGGGAAGGGATCAGGACTACAACTTCGAGTCCCTCCGGGGATTTCCTCCATGGATTGCACAGTCATTTGTAAAAATCGACTGTGACTGTTACACTCGCACTTACTTCTTGTTGCTTTATTCCACATGCGGCCCAACATGTTTTTCCACCGATACGCGGATTTTGAGCTGTTTTGTTTGGACTTGCCAGTGTAGGGGCTTCAGTTGACACAAAGGGCTTATCAATAATGTTGAACCCTTTTTGACAGCTGTTTTTGCTTCCCGACTCTCCTGTTAGGGAGGAAAAGGGATGGCTGCAGGGAAAGGAAGCTTGAATAGCAGCCAGTACCTTCCACGGGTAGCACACTTCAGGCAAATCTAGAATTACCTCCCTCCCGGCTTCAATTCCCCAACAGCGCTGAGGCGTCCTCCACTCGGCACCAACAGAATAAGCCTTCAGTTGATTGCTTTGGTAAATCCATCATTTTTGCATCCTAATAATTAGCCCAGCAGCTGTTGCAAAGCTGGAAACATGAATGTTTCCTTTTTATTGAAGGGATCACTTCTCTAAATGAGTGATGTCCATTTTAACTCTCCCCTGATATGCATAAATACACACGCAGCCGGTGTGACTTTAGGCATGAAAAATCAGTAATGGGTATATGATTCTCAAATCTAGTAGAACTGATAAAAATCAAGGTTGCTGTCAGCTGTGTAAATTGAGAACTCCAAGTGAATTTGGTGGTTGGTCTGGGAAAAGGGGGTTTTTGTGCTGGTGAGTTGCTCCCTCTCGTGGAAAGCCGGCATGCCGGAGCCGTCCGGCGCGGCGTAAAGCTCTGCCGCGTCTTGGATGACTCTGCTTGAAGCACAGTGTGAAACCTAGAGACATACACACACACTCACAAGCCTGACCCTGCGAGCATGGAAAACATCCCTGCTCTCTGGGTTTTACGCCAGGAAACTTGGCTTGCTGAGAAGAAATCCTTAGGAGTGAAAAGAGCTGGCCCTCCCAGAGCCTCACCATTATTGCCTTATGTAGCCTCATTAGTTTGGCTATTTCGAAATCCTTGCACAGCACTGATCTGGGGGTCTTGAAAAGTCAGAGACATCTGAAGCTGAGAAACAGGACTGGCCCTTCCCCCCAAACACGCTTTTTTTTTTTTTTTGTTGATGTTGTCCTTTGGCTTTGTCCAGCATAAAATAAAACCCGTTTTGGGGATGACTGATTATTGTTGAATTATTACTATGCTATTAACTGAATAGCTATTATTACTAGACTATTAACTGAATAGCTTTCCTCTTTCCTCTCTCTCTTTAAAGGTTCCCCCTATTTCTGTAGCTCAGATAATCCCAACCCTATCCATTCTCCCAGCCGCAAGAATGAGCCAACTTCCCTGTCATCCCATGGGTATGATTCCCCTCCACCCCCCCAGGATAATCACATGTTCTGGACTAGTATTTTTTTATTGCTTTTATCGAGAGATTTTATTACAAAGGAAAATATGTCCTGTATTTCTTAGGCTGGAAGGATATAGACTTGGCAGTTAGGAACCACCATAGCAATTTTTAGCACAGTGGTGTGGTTTACATGGATTAATCTGCAGTAACTCTGTGGAACGCTCTTCAACCGCTCAAAAGCTGCCTCAGTCCAAACAGTTTATAAGCTAAATAACAAAAGTCTTGTAAATATTTATTTAACGAGACATATTTTGAATAACTGACATGTATAGAGCCTTCCTAGAGAGTGTGTTATCACCATCAATTTTCATGGTCTGATATAATAACAACTACCAGTGTAAACCGTGGCAGGGAAGATATTGACAGTCCGAGGCCGCTGTTAGCAGCGGTGTAATAACGGGGCAAAGAGACCGCGCGGAGCCACAAAAGCAGGATTCAAATTGGGTTTGCTTCCACTCGGCAAATCACTGGGAGAAAAAGTACGTGGGTTATCTGTTATCAGAGAGTGATTGTAAATATGCTGTAGTTACCATGCTATTGCAGTGTAATTATACAGAGGTTATGCCTTTTTAATAACTGCCTACCAGACAGAAAGAAACACAATTTATAGAGCTTCATTCTCTTCTTTGGTCTCCTAAATTCTGAATGGTGTTTTCATGCCGCAGTGATGGGCGCTGCCTTACCACCTGTATAGACGAAATTAATCTGGGGAAACAGCAGGTTAATTACCTAAACATATTGCTTATATTTAACCCTATTGTTTCATATTTAATATGTGTAATTTTAGAAGCCAGATAAAGTTATTTATGCTGCAAATGGCTCTCAGTTACGAGTTCATGAACCTTCTGATTAATATGAATTAGAAATGATAACACGGTAAATGTGTAGATGATCTTGAAAGAGAAACCCTCTTTGCTAGTCTTACAATTACTACACACGGTTTTGAGTCTTTCATTCAGCTCTTTTGCACCAAGAAATGGCTTCTCATCCACCGGTATCAAAACCAGCTCAAATTCTGGGCATATTTCACAACCATTTTTTCCCCTCTATGTGTCTATAGTGATGATGGATGGCACGGACTGACTGTCCTTAGAAGTGAATGTATTTATTTGTCCACGGGATACGGATAGCACATGAAATTGCAGTGGTAGTGTAAACCTCCCCCACACATCACCCTCTGTCAGTGTGGCTCAGCTTTGACAAAAAGGGACACAGCGAGCCATGGGGAAATTGTGTTTAATTCCAAAGTCACACAGAGAGTCAGTGGCAGGCTGACAATGAGGACTTCCAGCCCCTCATCGGCATTCCTCTGCCGTAAACACGGGGCACCGGCCCCGACTCTAATGATACAGGGGGAGTTGCGCGCAGTGCAAGAGATGCTCGGCAAAAAAGCCTCCCTTGCATTCAGTTAAAACGCTGCTAGTGGGATGTGATTAATCTAACTTCAGAGTCTAGAATAGCTACTATTAAACCCAGGGGATGGTTTTATTGGAAAAATAAATAAATCTGGCTTTAAGGAGTGGGGGCTGAAAACAAGAAACACGTGTGGAATTTTTTTTTTTTTAGGCCTGATTTCTTAAAAAAAAGGACGTTCCGCACTGTTGCCACCATGGCATGCAGGAGTCAGGTTTGTAACCAGTGCTGAGCATCCCACTTTGCTTTGCCCACTCAGGCCAAATGTCCCTTCCACACAAGCTGACAACCGACTGTGCATTTTGATCAGGCGCGGTCTCTGTTCAATAGCTGGGTGGTTTGAATGCTGCTGCTGTCACCTCAGATCAAAAAGATTTTGGCACGGGCACCTCTCACGTGCTAGTAAGCCCCACCAATCCTGTGGATGTTGCAGGGTGGCTACCGGAGCTACACGGATGTTGGCTGGTTACAGTTCTGCTAAGTTACGTAAGGTGAGAGACTTATGAGGAAAGCTTTTGCTGGGGTTACCCTTCTGGTAACCTCTTGCAACATAATAGTGACACAGGATACTGTGATTTGCCACTTTCTAGAATCCCAGTCCTGGATGTAAAACAAGTTATTGTTTTGAGACTAAAAACCTTGTGTTTTTTACTGATGCATGTAAATACTATATTGATCAAGCTGGCAAAAGATGTGTGTACCAAGATCTAATTTATCAGAGAGCGTTTTTCCCAGCAAGATACAGGTGTTAGGTAAGTCAGCTTATTTCTCTTAAAACTGACATCAATATGACAATACAATTTCTCTGGTTCTGGTGTGATCAATACAATTGTTTCTGATTCCAGTGTTGTCATAAATCCCCTATAAACATCCTCTGTGACTTTGAATAAAGTTCGGTGGTGGTGTACTTCCAAGGCAGCTGAGCTGTCATTAGACTCTTCTCTCCCTTTTTTATTAAAGGCTTTTGATTACCTTCATTACTGAAAGCTTTTACCTTTATGAATTTCTAGCATAAGCATCCTCGCTTATTTGAGTATGAGAGATTGCCAATACATATTTTTTTAAGTTCTTCTGCAAAAGTGTGATTTCTTCAGTCAGATTCATGCTATACTCTATCCTAAATAAATAAAATAATATCACACATATGATTACATTGCAGTGCACGCAGTGGAGAAGTAATGCATTTTTTTTGTACATTATTTGTGATGAGGATGTTTAGTGCATAGGCTGCACAGTAGGATTTCTATAATTGCTCCGCAATGGACTGACTCACCAGTGCTGTGACCCTGGACAAATCCCTCTGTCTCTCTGGCTCTGACCTTCTTCTTGTGTAAGTTTTCTCTCCTTCAGAGAAGCTTTGTCAAGATAATTTATGTATTAGAGCACGTTGAAATCCTTGGCTAGAATATACTGTTACAGTACATACACACAATAAAGGACATGGGTGTCCCAGGCTATGACTCACTGGTTAGTCACTTTGGTTTTGGTACGTTCCTTGTGCTATCTTGTGAGACCAGACTATCTGGGTGCATCTCTGCAGAAATCTCTTAATGCTGGTTAATGACCTGGCTCAAAGAAGCTGCAGCAAACTGTTGTTGCAATGCTTCTGGAGAACACTGGTATTTACACAGAGGTTGCACCTACACTGACCTGTCACAGCATTCAAGGTGAGGCTTTTAAAACTAGATCCTTCAGCTGCCTACTGACTTGGTTGCGGTCAGACCTGGTGAACTTTTAGGAGTGTTCAGTGCTCCCTTGCCTTGGTGTCCCACATCTTCAGTCAGCTCCAAGGGCAAGTCCCCCAAAGGCTCAGCATCTTTGTGCAGGAAGGGTAGCCTCGAGTGTTTGTGTTTACGAACTGTAATTTTATATTAGGAGTTCCATTTATTGCCCAGAACATGGCAGAATATGCCAGGAGGTGTGTCCACTGATTTCTGGAAAATGACAAGATAAGAGGTTAAGTAAATTTGGGGAGATATTGGTCAGATTTTAAGCTTCAGAATTCACCTCTCTGCACACACACAATCCTCAAAAGACTTCACCATCATGGCCTTAGATGAGTCCTTCAAACCTTTTGAACTCTCTTCATCCTTGACCAAATCAAGAAAGGCAGAGAGAGAGTCTCAGCCTTTGGGAACATTCAAGGATATCTTGGTGGAACAGAACTAGTGTCTTTGCGTGCAGCAGGGTTTGCTTGGTGAGCAGTTAGGTGGGTGAGCCCTGTGAAGTTTGGTGTTGGCTACTGTGTCTTGTGTAGTTGGAAAGTGTGTCAGGTACAGATGCAGATGGCCCAAGGAGAGAAGAGCAGGAAGGTGCACACTAAGTGATTGGTCTCTGGCTTGCAATATACCACTTCTCCTTCCCACCACATCCATACTTGTACTCTGAGACTCTTGTGGAGAGCATGAATAGTGAGGCAAAGTGGGGATACACTTTGAAATGAGGCATTTGTGCAAGCCATTCAGTCCATTTAGCCTAAAATTATGTGGTTTAGGTATGGATGAGTATAGCATAGACCTGTGCATGTCAGAAAGGCAGTGCTGGAAACAGCGTAAGTGCTTGGAGGATAGGTATCTTTCCCAGAAGTTCTCCATTAGATGAAAGTATTCCTGGAGTATCTTGACATTAATCTAAGAATATACAGCATGAGCAGGAATGAGTTACCCTACTGGGATGGCCATAAGAGTCAACCCCATGGAGAAGGATAGATCTGGTGGGAAAAGGCCAGCATGTCCTCCTCCATCCATGTGAGCTAGTGGTAGGCCTATCCACTCTCAAAGTGGGAAGGATGTCCACTTTCTGCTCAGGCTCTCGCAAGAGGCTTCCTGGAGCAGATCCTCCTTCTCCTGCACACCCTGTGTGATCAAGGCAAGTGAAACAGGAATGAAGAGCAATCTTAACGTCACAGGAAAAGTGATGTGCAAACCTACCTGAAAGAACAACAAATCATAGCTGAAATTATCATTTCAACAGGAAAGGAAAAGAAACTATCGTGCAGACTTGAAGCATCCCAGGAATCTAAACAGAGGCGGCCTCACCATCCAGACTCATTCCATTTTAGTGCGCTATTTCCCAAGTTGTTGCGTGAATGATCCCAGTGTCTTTGCCTTTACAACCTTGCCTGATAGGCCATTCCACACATTTATTATCCTCGATGTGAAAAAGTGCTTCCTAACGTCTGTTCTAAATCTGTTTTAATTTCCATTTATGCTCCATTGTCCTATAATCTGTTTGGAGCTGAAAATAGAACCAAGGTATGATCTTCTTACAACCCCTGGCAATAAATTTTATTAGTATTTTTTTCCAAACTTCACAACCTTGCAGTAAATAAGAAAGCTTTATGGGGAAAAATAACCTCTATCCTCCTCCACTCTCCTCCCCATCCACAAACCCCATGACCTTTATAAACTTTGACCAATATCATTGTTTTCCTTCACTCCCCCCGTTTTGACTTAATATTGCATTGGTTACAGGAGTAAACCAATTATATGAGTATTAAAAATGGAAGCAGTTTGCGTGCTGGCAATGTATATCTTTTACCAATGGCTGATGGAAAAAAAAATTCTCCCAGCTGCTCTGTAAAGCTCTCTCTATGCAGCTTGAAACATCTGGTTTGTTTTGTGTGCAGTGTTTTACACAAGGCATTTGCAATTCTTTATTCAAATTGGATTTTTAGTTCACTTTCCGGTAGAAAGGTTGATATGTTTGTCATTAATAAGCATGGTAAAAGTAATATGTATGTAATTAGAATTCAATCATCAGAACCAGGGTGGCAGGGTCCCCTAAAAGACATTTTCATTCACTTCAATCTGCAATCAGAGGATGAAGTTTCCTCAATGAGTTAATGCGGTTCGGTCCTGGTGGACTATAACATTGCTCCAGCAAGGCATATTTATTTGCATGATTGGCAATTAGAATTTATTGATTTCAAAAAAGGAAATCCTTCCCTGGGTACTAGTGTTTCACTCCCTTGGCTGACGTTGGACAGGAAAAGCTGTCAAGATATGGATACCACATCTGGGTTGGAGGAGGAGAACATAATTATTTCTATTTCTCAACAGTAATTTCTCAGGATCAAGGGCACTGATGGACTCTGGAGAGAGTTCACGCCAATATTCCTTGGCAGGAAATGAGATGGTTGATGACTATAATAACGAGACCTTTTTGATAATCTCAGTGGAGGATGCAATGTAGGCTCACACCCAAACTAGTCTCTACTAGATATGGGCACTGAATCAAACTGGCCTGACATAGGTTTAGGCTTCAGCTGGGATTTGATATGAAATCAGAAATACACCTGAAAGTGGATCCTAGAGTAGTCCATAGGATGCAATTTCATTACCATAGACAGTTTTGAAGAAGTTTCGTCATCTTCATCTGCATCCAAAACCAGAGTCAGAAAAATGACTCCCCTCAGATAAAGGCAAGGACTTGATAAGTACCTTCCACAGGAACTCCAAAGATGGGCAGCTTAGAAATTGTAGAATTAATAAGAAAAATATAAAGTAGCTATAAATAAAGGGTAAAAATGAAAAGACTGAAGGAGTGAGAAGGGACATCTTCCTAAATCTTCATTTCCCCTTTTTCCCCTTTTACCTTGGATCCAGTGCATTACAGATAATAGCCGCTTTGTATCGCTGTCAAGGAGAACAGATGCAAGCCCGTGTCTCATACTTACAAGGCAAATGACAGTATATAGCCCACAAAGAGTTGAAATATTCTTTATTCTCCACCCTCAACTTGACCAAGAGCCTGAAAGGACTTACAGCTCTGCCCTTTTTACCCATGCCCCCATTTTCTCTCATCTATTGTTGCCAAATATGCAGTTGAAATTAATAGCAGCGCTTCACCTGCCACATGTCAAACTTAATTTTACTTTAAATCAGTCTTAATTATTCTAGTGAAGTTTATAGTTTTAATGGAAAGACATTGCTTGCTTAAACTATAACATTTATTACAAAGGGCCAAGAGAGATTTAAAGTCACGTTGTCTTTCCAAAGTGGACAGCTTTAACTAGATGAAATCACATCTCATGCCTTCTAAGAAGGTGAACTTTCTGAACCCAGCTATTCAAGGCAGGCCCAATGACAAAAAAAAAAAAAAAAAAAAGACAAAAAAACCCCACCAAAACCTCACACAAATTAAATCTAGAGACAAAGTCCAATGCCCAGCGTTGAATTCTCCTTTTGCACCAGGGCACTTGAGCACCAACGCGTTACAGGCTAATCCTTGCCGTGAACTATTTTCGGGCAAAGAAGAGAGAAGAAGGGTATTTCCAGGAACGTGGCTCCTGTTTGATAGGCTGACAAATCAGGTCAATGGCTAATACTGATCAGTATGAAATGCTTCGGCTCTGAGGAAGATTTAATGGTGCTCACTGCACTGTAGCTGCCTCCATCTCCCATTGGTGCCACTCATTTACTTGCAGGTGAAACATAAAACTAAGGGCTATTAAAGAGCCCACACTTTTTCCAGGAAGGAGGGTGTTACGTCTGCATTAGATCCTGGCATTAATCCAGAGCCTGTAATCACACCTTGCCAACTGTACCGAAAATTTCCCCTATGAGTTCCTTTGGCAACACCCCATTTTACAGAGCTAAGTCTGTGCAGACTGACAGCAGCCTTTCAGTCCAGCTGCATTTCAGTCATAGGAAAATAACCCCCCGGGCACAATTTATTAAGCACTCTGGGACATCTCTGGCAGTTTTGTTTAGTGGTTAGAACATAAGGAAGAGCATCAGGATTCAATATCTGGTTATTTGATGATTACAAGGAAAGCTATTTAATTTTTTGTGTGCTCTGGTTTACCTGCCTGTGAAATAAGTAAAACAATATTGTTAAAAATACATATAGTCCATCGCTATCATTTATTATTTGCATGAATTATGCTGAGCTGGAGCATAAAACTCCCTAAATTCACTCGGACTCCCTACAAGCCAGCTACCCAAAAGATAAGCATCAGCTGAAGGTTTATACAGGCATTGTTTCTTCTTTTTTCTTTCTTTCTTCCTTCTGTGGGCATCCACTCAGAAAACAGATGGTCTCTCCTCACTGACATTTTCTTACAGTTTTTAAATGATGCTGCAGTAGGGGAGAGCCGAAATGTTCACTCTAGAGCTGCTCAGTCTCAATCGAGGTTCATAATTAACAGTAGCTAAGGAAAGTTTAATAAGGGCAGCCCACCAACTTTTCTTTTTTTTCCCCGGTGCATTCAGAGCAAGGCCATAATGAATGTGCAGCTCGTAGAGTTTCCCCTGACCGTGACTCCCTGGAATATTTATTGTTTACCTTTCGTGATAATTAAAGGAAAGGAAATGAAGCCTAAAGGAAGACGGAGTGACATCTAATATTCCTTAATATTCTCTTGTTTCTTTAAGTGATGGCTTTTGCCAAAGGAGGGCCTCTCTCTCTTATCATCAGCCAGGTCCTGACCCTGGGGCCAGGGATCCTGGCTGTAACTTGACCTGGGACCAGGTGTGTGCCTGCAGGTCACAAGGCTGACAAAAAAAAAAAAAAAAAATCAACCCATGCGGTGCAAACAAGCCATTCCTAAGCATGTTATTGCCTTTAACTCTTTCAAGCCCTACTCAGGCACAAGCATGGGAGAGAGTACCCCTGCGCACGCCTGCCCTGCGCTGTATGAAGTGTGTGTGAGCGTGCACAAGTAGCGGGCGAGTAGCTGCCAACACAGCCCGTGCCTCTGCAAACGTGCCACATGCGGGGATAACCATCCACGCACTTAGGTGTGAGCATCTCCAAACTAAACCTTTCGTTCGGGCAAGCGAGTTTATTGTATCTGGTTGAAAATGGGGCTGAGAGAGTTTGTGACCTGCGGAGACATTTGCTTCCTTCCTCCGCTTTCACAAAGCTGTTGCTAAATCACAGGGATTTTGCAGGGACCGATGGTGGGGTGGGTGAGCTGCTCCAGGTTTTTGCAGCGGGTCAGGCTCTGGAGACTTTCTAGCACTGCCTCAGATGTGCCTCAAGAGGAAATTCAGCGTTATTGCCTTCACCCAACCCAGTGACTCCGAGTGCTGGGCTATTAGACCAAGAGTGCAAGTGGCCCCAAGGAAATTCCCAGCTGTCCCCAGCAAAAAGGCAATGTTGTTGTAAGCCTGGGCTAAAATGCACGTGTACACACAGTTAAGCTATACTCTAAGCATTTGGCTGCCCTAAATTCTCCATGATTTTGAGTATGGCATACTCATAGGTACTCCTTTTTCCAGCAAAAAAAAGCACAATATATGCAATATATTCTTTTTATTTGCCTGCTGCCTTTTCTTTCTTTCCCCCCCCCTGTCCCCCAGCCTTCAGCATGTCCCCAGGTCATACCTGCAAGCCTTTGTCCTCGGCTGAAATGTCTGGAGACTTTTATGGGGGGATCCTGTCATCACATGCATCCCGGTGCATGGGCTTTTAGGCAGACTCCTCAAACTATGAATTAAAAAGCACAGGAACTGACAGCCCTGTGAACTACCTGTGAAAAATCATACCTGGGTTTATGAAGCTATTATGTCTTCAAGGACGTTCGGCAGCAATTCTTGAGGAGACAGTGTTACAGGGGAAAAAAAGGCTTTTTCAACATCAGTGTCTACTCTGTAGTCCTGGTACAAAATGAATGCCACTAAGTAATAAGCAGTCCGCATTGTTATGAGCACAGAGAGTGATCCAAAATCTATTAAATAGGAGAATTTCCAGTGATATCAGTGGTCTGTGGTTGGGGTCTTTGGATAGAAAATCTCACTGGTATCCCATTTGCATTGTAACAGTCTCATAACAATTTGCAGTAAAATCATTACCAAAAGCCATTAATAATATGAATACACAAGCACTTCAGCTCTTTCCAGAGGGGCTAAGCCCCCCCTTCTCTTCTAGAGTCATGCACAGTTAAAGAAATCAAAGCTTTCCCTTTTCTTTTACTGATCATAGAAGTAAAAAAAATGTAGCCAGCATTGAACATCTTCTCTCTTCCTTCCCCTTTCCGTTTTTGCTTGCTGCTGAAAAATAAAAATAAAAAATAGCCAAATCCATTTTAATGACACTTTATATAAACCATTTTTCCAGACTGAGATTATGGACATCACTATGTTCCACCCCATCACAAACTTTTATGGCTGACTTATAAAGTCCCAGAGAAGGAGATGTATAAAATTCATGCAGACCATGGATACCGCAAAACATATTTGGGAGCTTAGGCAGGGGTTCTTTGGAGACAGCTAATATGTAATTGAGCAGTTACCTTTCCAGCGCAGAGATATCAAAAGCAAGCAGATACCTGGTTGCTCAGGTAAAACCCATTCCAAAAATTCATTTTAAACAGATTGAATTTGGTGCTGAAGATTTATAGCCACATTCACTCACCGACATGACCAACACAACAGTCTTAACCAGAAAGATGCTCATGAGTCATGAAACACAAAACGTGAAGCCAGTTTTACCTCCCAGCTGCCTTGTCCCTTCCCTCCAATTAAAATTTTCATCCATATAACACATTTAGAGTATATGAAGCTAAATGTACCATCATGACCACATGTGTCCTTCTGCAAACTCAGATTAGACCAACAGGTTTTACCTTCCAGCTGTAGATCTTACCAAATGAACTAAAAACCCTGTAAAAGTCCATTAAAGTGTTAAAAAAAGCACTCTTCATGCCAGTGCATCCTACCTTGTATGATTTAAGTTGGTACAAGACCCTTATGGATTGGAAACACTGTATTATCCTTTTCATCCCATTTATCTTGCAAAGTGAATTTATTAATTCTCTCTATATGAGGAAAATTACCTATTTTTCACGTCTTTTTTTTTTACCACTATTGGTTTCTTTTAGGAGTGTTAGGGATGATGCGTTGGAAACGCTGGAAGACCAAAAGCTTTCATCTACTAGTCAGAACATCAGATAAACCGAGTCTCCAAGTTTGGAGGGGAGATGATTGACTGGGAAATGATTTAATAAGAACTTCTCCATGTGGAATTCTCCTTTAAAATGTATCATGTTCTGTGCATGCCTACAGGTGTGTGAGAATATAAAAATAATAGATCTGGCTGAAAACTCCTCTGCTTTGGCAGTTTTCAATCTTTCTGGGTTTGTTTCCCAATAGAAAGCAATTCTTTTCCCTGAAAACACTGACAACAATGAATTTGTTTACATGTCAATGAGGGAAAAACCCTTCATTTGTTTTCACTGCTCTCCTGCATTACTCTTTTATTACCACGGTTATTAACTTTACCATTTGACGTAGCATCAGACAGTTAGCCCCCTAACAGCATAGCGAGACATATGCCATAAACCTTGCCAGCAGAAGTCATTGAGTACTTGCTCCTGGCCACGCGTGCTCAGATGGCTGTGTTTGGATTAACATGGTGATGCCCCAGTCCTGTTTTGTGAATGCAAATGAAGGATAATTATCCTCACAGCTCTTGTTAATATTGAGCTTGCAAAAAGAGAGGGGAACTTCTGTTTCAGGCTGAGGTTCACCTGCATGCCTTTGGGTTGGGGAGCAGAAGGCATGCACGGCACTGCCCATCTAGGGATGCTCCATCAGCGGGAAAAGGCTCAGTGGCTCCAGTGGTCCGTGGTCAAGCTCCTCCTGACCTTCTCTTGGGGCACATCATACCTACAGAGCGGCACTTGTGTATATACAGAGGGTGGGAGATGACTGCTAAAAATATAGCAGGCTAATGAGTGAGATTCTCCTCAGCAGGGCGTATTCCTGGCTCTTCTGGAGGTAGCGAGATGGGACTGTGAAATTTGGTGATCTGACGAGTGGTTTTTTTGTGCACTGTCACGCATGGTGTTTCCAATCAGCCTCAAAGCGCCGAGAACCTCTGAGTGCAGCCAACTTCTTCGCCCTCCTGCTCAGCTCAGTAACTGCAGGCTCCCTCTTGGCAGGCATCTTCTGCACCCAAAATAATAAATAAATAAAAATAAAAACACTCCATAAGTGTGCTCATGTCTCCCTCTACCCCTCCCCGTTATGAGAAAACAGAGGGGCAGGAAAAAAAAAATGCAGCTTGAAAACAAAAGTTAAGTTGTTGCAGGTGGAGTAAGAAGAAAAGCAAAGAAAAATCTGCTCAGACAGAGAGACAAAACAAGCAACTGCTTAAGGGATTTGGCAGCAAATGAAACTGTCCCTTCCCCCTCCCCGTTTGGAGCCTGGTTCAGCATGTACTGGTGGTGGATCACAGTACCAGCCACACTGAGACACAGGCAGACACTTCTGTCTCACCAGCTGCTCTGACAATCCATTTTCATAAAGTAACGGGAGGGGAAGCGAAGCTGCAAGATGGAGCTCCCGGTCACCGTGTGAAAGCTTCTCCCCGCACCGCCCCGTGCTTCAGGTGTCGGGGCTGTCAAGGAAGTTTGACAAGAGCGGAGAGTGGCTTTCCCTAAAACATGCAGCAGCTACGGCCAGGATGCCTTCGATGGGTACCCGCATCCAGGCTTGTCAGTTATACACGATGCGATTTTGGAGATTCCTACAGAAAACCTGAAGTGCTGTGTTGTGATTGATGACTGAAATAGGTGTTCTTCCCACTGGGCAGTTAATGAGACAATGTCTCCACCTTTGCTTAGGAAAACACTATCTTAAGAAAATGAGCTCTGGCTACTTTAGACATTAATATTGTGTTGTAAATTTTTTTTCCCAAGGGATAGGGTGTTAACCCTTGTAGCCGGCCCAGGCTAAGGAAAAATCTGGATGGTTAAGTTCTGTCAACTCGTCTGACTACATTTATGATAAACTATTGCATGATACAATGCTTTTTTATGCAGTTGAAGTGATTCATCCAGCAAAGATATATTTCAATGGGGGGGAATAAAAGTGATTCTTTACATTTCATTTGTACAAGCACCAAAGCTTGTGAAGCACTTTGGAGTCCATCTGGCTGAAATGCGCTATATATAAATGTAAGATTGTTATCACCAAAAACACATTCAGTATGGTGTTTCTCTCACATATTTTTTGTTAATTTCAGCGAACCAGTTCTTTTTAATGAATAATTTCCATTGGAAAGCTTTGTTTTCCCTGTAACATAAAGCTTTTTTGGTTTCAATCCCTTGTCTGGTTCTCATTAGCTTTGCAATGAATTAGCCAAGAGGGCTTTTCCTCTCAGTTAGGTTGGGAAAGTACCACTGGCATGTGTCTGATTTTTGTGGGAAAGTGCCTTTTTTCCCTTTATTATTTCAATTATCAGTTTTGCTTGTATTCCACTACAGATTCTTGCAATCCCAGCCACAAATCGTGCTTCTGTGTGTGCACATGTGTGTGCCTCTGCGCCTACATATCACTTACACGCTAATCACCATGTGGTTTCCTATCTTTCTGAATACATTTCTTTATATGTCGCAACTATATAAACATCTTCGTGTCTGGAGCTGTTAGAAAGAAAGCAGTCATAAAGAGATTGCTTTTGAGCTTGTATTGATAGCTAATGAGTTGATCCCTAAATCCCAAGTACTCTTTTTGGAGGGCATCCCCAACCATGCCAGTCAAGTTTTGTACACCAAGCAGTCACCAAACCCTTTCCCGTGCAATATCAGCTTCTTTCAAGGTCAGTTTTACTAATGCTTCATCAACAGAAGGGACACGTTTGGGATGAATTTTTACCCTATCACAGACCTGGACTTTCTTTTCACTGACATGGTCCACAACGCTGGAGCGGGCAGAAACGTATGAACGGCATTACTCAGCACTCCGCAATACTCCATAGCCGTGCCAGCATATCCAGAAAAGTCATTTGATGGCTCCAGGATAAGCTCCACACTGATTCACCAAACCCTGCTGGAGAAAACCACACGAGACAGGTTCCATCTCACTGGCTTTTGCTTGCAGAATTGGAACATGGGCTAAGCATGGAACTCCTATCCCATCGCAGACCAGCAAAGCCAGGCAAACGGTTGCCTGTCACGGGTGTTTGCCAGAGAACTGTATGTTCAAACCACTCCTGACTTAGAAGGAAATAATTTAAATCAAAAGACAGGGTAAAGAAATTAAAACAAATGTATATAAATAATATTACATAATGGGTTGCACCACATTTTACTTGCATATGAAATGTTTTTATAAACCCCTTTATGACCTCCCCACTTGTGACTTGTGGGTCTTGTTATTATTAAATGAGTGGGGAATAGATCTTACTCTATCCCAGATGCAGCTCCTTATGAATTCCCTCTTTCATAAACTGAATTGTTTATGTATATGTATGTGTATACTTTTTCTCCTTGTAGTTTTTGCAGTAGGCAGAAATGACACACAATATAACACAGTTACATCACTCCTCTGGGCACCTTCCTTTGCACATCATTAGCTTCCAAAGATAGACACAACCCTCCCAGACAGACATGGCGAGTTATCAGATTTGGGCAAAAATCTTCTTGTGTGTGGAAAATGTTGCTGTTGTAGAGCTCGAGCTAGATCCTGGCTAGAATATGGGCTGTGTTCCTGCTTCAAACACTCCTACAGCTCTTAAATGGCCAGTGTCGTAAAACCCAACATGAATTATTGCCTTCCAGCCAGCTTAGTATTTTCATCTGCAAACTTTTATTACATTGTTCAGCACTGACGTGAAATACTGGAGAGATTACCCGGCTGCACAATGTACCCTCTTGTCCCCATCTGCACCAAAGCTGCCAGCTGATCATACACTGACGGAGAGCCCTAAGCATTTTCCGACTCCAAAACCAGAGGCGTGCCAAAGTGCACAGGTGGTGCATTGGTACGGCAGCGACGATGGACAGGTGCTTCCAGTAGGCTCTCAGGAACATGCATACCTGCACTTACCTCTACATTTATGTTCTCAAGGACCTTGAGGCAAAGTGCAGGCACTGGGAGTACTACCATGATGTAAGTGGTCTTTCAGTGTGTAGCATGGAGATTTTCACTGATGTTTAATAACACGAAAAGGAAATATTGAGCTCATTTTCTTATTTTCTAGTGCTCGCAAGCCTGGTGATGCCTTCATAGAAGATCAGATTTCAAGTCAAGGGCATTGCTACAAAGCTAGACCTCGAAGTTACCTTGAAGACAGTTTTCTGTCGCTTATGTGGGAAAGACAGCAATAAAGAACCGAACAGAAGGAAAATTTCTATAGAAAGAGTTACAACTGAACAATAAAGAAGAAACTTGACCTGCTCTGGTTCCCAAAGTTTTAACCTGACCTTTTAGCCTCTCTGAGCCCACTGACATGTCATTTTTCCTTCATCTCAGCCATCCAGTTCCAAGGCCTGATACTGTGCAAGATGTGGCACTTGGCTGAAGCCTGAATGAAATCTGGACGTATAAATTGGACTTAAATTTAGCCAAAGCAAATGTACAGGGTTCTCTCCCAATTCTGTCCTGAAGCTGTTTTGTAGGGTCTGTTCTAACTGCTATTCTAATATGAAGCTGTAACTGGTTATTTGACTAACTGAGGTATCTAAATCCCATCAAATTAAGGACTTGGTTTCCATTTTGATGTCAATATATCGAAGGGCTAAATCCTCTCCGATGCAATCAGGCAGTGTTCACTTTGACATCGGTGGGAACAAGGTTTGGTCCATGTGCTCTATTTTATTCAGGCAGTGAAAATGGCAAGAGGGAGTGATATTTCAGCCAAAATTCATATGTTTTTCAGACCTTCACAATATTTCAAACATATCTGATGTTCATCCACATTTTCTGGCTCCTTTTTCCATGTTTCAATGAGAAGGGGATTAATGGATGAAATCTATTTTGCCATGTGTGGTAGTCCCTTGGAGCAACCGTTTGTATATTTGAATGTTAGTAAATGATGGGAAGTTCAGTATGCATGGGAAGGTCATTTGAAAGTCTCAGAAAACAATTTTATATGCAAGAAACAAAAACATGATCCATTTCCCATTTCAATGGGCATCTTTTCTCTACCACAATGACCCACGAGTTTGGGGTTTGTAAAGCTTATTCTCTGTCATACAAAGGCCATTTTCAGTGCAGTTTCAAGGCTACAGGAAGGGTTAACCTCTCGGCTGCCCTCCCACACTGTGTTTTGATCGGTGCCCCAAGCTATAGGACAGATATCTCTTTGTTTTTCGTCTTTAATATCCGATTCCCAATTCACTTGTGTAGATGATGGGACTCTACAAAACTCCCTTTGTCTGAAGTAAGAGATGCAGCACTTACTCCGCAACTGACTTTTAATACTTGACTTTTTCTTCCTACTTCAGAAAGCACCTGCTTGAGTAGCTTGATGACTGAAGAGCCTTTCAACCTCCCTGCCACCATTTTTAGATCTGGTCTACTTCATAAGAGACTGCACACCATTGTGACTGCTGTTAAGTTGCATACGTGAAAAGAAATTGATGGTGTCGATGCAATTGTTAGTGGATGAGTGGATGTCAGGAACTACTGCAATAATTGACACAACTATTGGGAAGTCTGAAACATGAGGATGAGACTATGGAGCCTTATGCAAAGGCAGCTGAAGGCAGGACATTCATTCTCGTCACTGACACACTCTGTATTGCATCCTGGAAGTACACAAAGTTAGATTATCTTATCCCTACTTTGTTGTTGTTGTTTTTTAGTTTTTCCCTCCTTGTCAGAGATAGTGCACAAGGGTAAAGATGGCACAGAAGGCTGAACAGGCTGCAGACAAGTTTGTACCAACCTTGCAAAAGCTGATGGTGAAGACACTTTGACTGAAATCTATAGCAAACTCAGCAAAGATGAGTATGGAGCATCAAATCAGTATGGATGGTGGGGCATCCAAAGAGGCTGAAATTTTCACTTATCTGAGACTGCATTAAACCTTGCACACCTGAGATGTTACTATTGTGTCTTCCTATGACTCGTATGCAGGAAAGACACAAACAGTGTCAATTCTAGACACTGTGGTTAAAAGATTTGATGGAACAGAAACCAAGCATAGGGAATCATACTTTAATTTAGAAGTTCATAAGTGAGAAGGTCTTTGTTCTTCCTTCTTGTTCACAACATCTAAAGCCCTGAGGAATAAACACTACTGAACTTGTTTATAACCTTACAGTAGATTTTGTTTATTCGTAGCATGTGTAAATCTCATGGTTATAGCGAGAAATAAAAAGAAAGAAAGAAATCAGAGTTGATTACAGCCAGCGGTGATGTGACTGGGAAACAATAGATGTATTGTAAGGAAAATCTCACAGCAGCCCGGAAACACACAGGAAAGAAAAGAAAAAAAGGAAAAGAAAAAAAAGAAGAAGGGAAAAGAGAGACAAAGAGTGAGAGGGAACGAGAAACGAGAGGTTTCTTATGCAAACATATTAACCGCTTTGCCTGAAGTCTGCATTGCGTAACTGAGGAAAGAAATTTCTCAGTGCAAAATGCTCTGTGGTCGTTTTTTTTTTTTTTTTTTTTTGTCGGGTGGATGTTCTTTAGCAGGAAAAAAAATGCATAAAGCAGTTCTTCCAGTAACCTCTGACTCTTTCTCGCCATGTCTCTCTCTTGCTTTCACTCTTGTTCTGTTTTTATTTATTCCCTGCAAATACAATGGAGAATAAAAATGTGGTAGGACCTGCTGGCGGCAACTATGGCCTCCGGATCCAAGCTGACAAAAATGTCAAGAAACTGACAGTAAAATATGCGAATAAAATCTCTGTGAACGAGAACAAAACTCAGGCTCACACCACCACTCACTACGTTGTGGCTTTTGAGAGTATTTCTATCAGTAGCTATGACTTTCTCTTTAAAAAAATACACACACATATACAGTTATCATATGTATTGTCTTCTAAAATCTTTCATCAAAATCTCACAGGACGGAAAAGGTGCACAGGAAGATAGGAAAGCAAGAGACATTTAGGGCAGGGAGATCAGGGAAGAGCTGACATTCGATGGAGAGACAGAGAACTGCGTGCCGAGCGCCAGACATATGGATCCTGTATGAAGCTGCAAGACAGACAGACTTCTGCTGCTCCCTTCTGTGATCATAAGATGAGGGAAACGCAAAAGCAGTGTCTAGGAAAGAAAGCTCCAAGGAGCACTCAACTATCCAATGAAGCGTGTACTCTTTATCCTACCCGATGGAGAATGGCTCTTTGCTTTGAGTAGATGATCACCTTTGGGTGGATCTTGGAGTAAGGATAGATTGAAGGGACTGGGGTGGTTTAGTCTGGAGAAGAAGAGACTTAAGTATGGCCTGAGTGTGGTCTTCAAAAATATAAGAATAGGTATAAGGAGCTAAAGAATAAAAGGCTTCCCTGTTTTCCCTATGCATAGAAAAAGAAATAACAGGCTTAAATTGTTGTATAGAAGACTTAGGTTGGAAGAAGTTTACTATCTTCAAGATATTTTAAACACTGTAAGAAATTGTTGTGCAGTTGCTAAGCTTTTCAGAAACATTTACACAGACATCTTTCGGAAGGATATAGGCAGAGTTAGTGTTGGCTGGGACAGGGTTGCATGTCCTCTGAGTGTCTTTGCAGTCCTCCATTCTGTGCTCCTCCTGCGGAGAATCAGCTAACTAGGCAGAAAGATTTTATATTGCTGATCATGGATGAAAGAAAGCTCCTGCCATGAAGAGCTGGAGAACTGGAAGAGCTGGATTCCCTTCTGGACTCTTACAAACTCTCCCCACAGCTTTTGGAAAGCCATCTCACCTGCTCCACGCACGCAGTGTGGGGACTGGCTCTTCTGCTTTAGGAAGGAAAGAGCTAAGGGTGGAAATATTCTTCTGTGCAGAGTACTAGCATGAAACCTATATGCCACTTATGTTGCACTTAGAGCTGTTTTGAGACCTCAGTGAAGCTGAAGTGGTGCTAAGTCTTTAGCTGGAAATTTTCTTCAGGAGAAAGTTTCACCCTGCTATCTTGGAGATGTGCAAATATTCACTGAGGGGGTGTCATAGAAAGGTCTATAAATAATCAAATATGAGCCCCCATATGAATTATGCATGGGATACTTAGAGAAAACGTGAGTGTCTTGCGTTAGAAGAAATCAGATCAGTGCCACTGAAATCACATTGCTATTTCTATGAGGTATTAACTGAAAGCTATAAGACCTCATTTTAAAAACAGGCTACAACAGGTGCTTGCAGGTCTGTTCAGATAAAAATTATGGCTTTGTGGAGGCAAATATTAAGAAGTCTCTAAAATGTGTTAATTTATTATGAATAGAAAGTAGTTTGATGCTACTTTTTAAGAAAAAACAGTCACAATACAACATTCATTAGTCCCTAAGTGAGGCAAGGGCTTGTCAGTCAATTAGATTTCTGACCCTAAATCATGTAGGCTCTTCTGAAAATTCTGCATCCTGCACCTGGAGGTGAGAGGTACAATATCAGTACAATGTTTTACTTATTATTCATTTTATCAAACTGCATTGCTATTAGCAGTAATACTGCATTTGCTCTCATTAAGTTAAAACTAGAAACAGTAAAAAAGAACGGGTTTATTATAGAACATTTCACCAATAGACTTTCTTGATATCTGAACAGAGCCCTATTGGTACTGAACCAAAAAAAAATTAATTTATAGAAAGTCCTTGAGCTGTAGTTTATTTTCAACTTGGTTCAAAGATGTCTAGTGAAGGCATGAATTCTCTAAAAGTCTTCCCAAATAACTATTCCCTATATTTATCTAGTAATGATACTTTTACACCTCATCTTAAATGTTCCACTTAGTTTTTTATGTAGTTGTGCCTACAGAATTACAATTACTCTCTTCTCTGACTGCAAATTTGGCAGAATGCCCTCTCCCATTGACCAACAGGTAAACAGTCCAAAGAATGAAAATTCTTATTGGTAAAATGAAGGACAATATGATTCCAGTCTTCCCATCCCAGATTCAAATATCTGGCCACAAATGGGACCTTTAGTATGGGATCTTGCATTTTTTTGGAGAGGGGTCAGAGGGTCAAGATGGTCAAATATATGGAGTGCCATGTTTATCATATTTCAATATCAACTAAGCAGGTCTAGTTATCACTCGCTGACAGCAGAGAAAATGAAGAATAATTCCATCAATGTCAATGCCATTACAACATCATAAAATTGGCATAAGTTAGGAAAAAAACTGGGCCTACTGCACTGAGGTTCTTTCATCTCCTCTGCATGTTCCCTAATTTGTCATTACTAGAATAGTTGCTATAACTATCCTGGTGAAAATATAAAAGAGAGACTTGCATGGCCCATAAACTCAATGAACCATTAAATAGGTGACAATAATCTTGATAGAAGTTTGGAATATTTAATTAGCACAAAAATGCACTTAGTGAGTGAGTTCAATTGCTATCACGGGTACTCCTCAAAATAATAGCCGAAGATTTTATGTGTCCATGAAATGCCTTAGAAGACATTTAAGAAAAGAAACAGACAATATTTCATGTATTAATTGAGGATCAGACATATCTGTAAGTGCCCAGTAATAAACATTTCCAAGGAAAGTTAACCTAGGTCTCCTGGAATCCCAAAGGTGACTTCGTTACACATGAAGTCAAATAATTGGTTGGCAACTTTTCAGTAGCAGAAGCTCCTAAAACACAACTGAAGAGCAAATATTTTACCTTTTCAACAAACCAAGGTCTGCCTAATAGCAGAAGATTTTGAGAAGAATAAAAGAAAAAAAATCATAGGAGATGATATAGTAATTTCCCATTTTAGGAACTTTCTTCCCACTTGAAATTGCCTAACAGAAGGTCTCTGTTCATACAAACTCAGTGCTCCATATCATTTTCAGTAGCAGGGAGCTGTTTATATACATATTTTCTTCCCATGTGGCATTGCCTCCTTCATTGGTTATGATTGTAAAGACTGTGTACATCTAGATTAAGGAGTATAGAGTAGAAGCGTGTTTATAATAGCGCTCTCTTTGGCACTTGTGCTGCCACTCTTGAAATATCGCATCCAGATTTTGGCGTCGAAGGCTGAGGTTGTGTCTGCGTTAAAAGTTCACAGCAATCGGAGAGGATTTGTACAGTGAAACAATTAATGCAGAGCAGCCGGTGTCTCCTTAGCAGTTGGGGCTCATTGGGGTTGGAGCACTGTTTCTCACTTAGTTTTATCCAGAAATGAAGTCCAGTTCAGGCCATCTGAGATAGCTGAGAGTGTGAACTAAAGCAGCATAAGTGAGGACAACTGTGAGATTTCCTTCAAGGATATTCTCCTGATCTGAACAAAAAACAGTAGTATAGATGCACCCCGAAGGTTCTGAAAAACAGGGGGTGGTGTTAGTTTAGAGAATAGCTCATGAATGAACAAAGGATTGAAAAACATTTTTGAGACAGAGACTCTCAAGGAGCTGTTGGAGACAAGATGAAGCATTGACTTGATCTCAGTCAAAAGTGAGCGGGTGTAAGTACTTTGTCAAGTACCGAATACTGCTACTTTGGCTGGAGAGAAGCCAGACAAATTTAGACCAGAAACATGATACATATCTATGTGTATAGATATACACATATTTGGTATAAAAGTATGTATGTATATATACTTTTTCAATGAAGGTAAATTTTAAAGTGGAATGATGACTCTTACTCCAATTATACCTTTCATTGCCTATTACTAAATGAAGTTTTCAGATTAAAATCATCTCTCTTCCATTCCCTTCCGTGATAACCCTAGGTTAGCCTCAGCTGTTGGACTTGAAGCAGGAAAAGAATTCAAAGAAATTTTATGACCTCTGGTATGCAGGCTAGCAGAAGAGAGCAATGCAATGGTCTTTTTGCTGTTAACTTCTATGAATCTGTCATTCACAGGCTGCAAGCTGAAAGCTGATACCCCATACATTGCAGTGACCGTTCTAGGACATCTCTACTAACAGATGTTTCTATTCTTGTCCAAACACCTTCCTTCAAAGTTCTGTTCTCACTGTGACCTTCATACCATGAGTTGTTATCTTTCTGGCAATGTTTCCAGAGCAGTTTCATGGACCAAAGCTGCTAAAATAAATTGGATATAGGTCAGATAAATATTCATAGATGTTTGCCTGCTTGTCAGTACTAGAACACTGTCGAAGTTCTTGATGATTTGTCACCTCTGTTGTTGCAATAGATACAACATCTGGGCAAAATCGTTTCTTTCCTCAATCTTCTTAGAACTACATGGATTCTAGAAATCCAAAGTAATTTCTGCCACAAAAGTCAGTGCAAAGAGAGGCTTCTCAATGATTGTCTACCTTAAGTGATTATTTGTAACGAGCTTTCTTTTTCTTGTTCCCTGGGACTCTCTGTTGAGAGTTTTCTCTCTCCTTTTTCTCCTATGCTTACTGTCATCGTGCAACAGTCAACCTGAAGCTTTTGCCTGACATTTGGTCATCCAGATGCTCACGTCGCTGCCTGACCTGTGGGTGTTCTTATTTTTGGAAATAAATTAGATATCATGCTAATATGTACATCATCTTCCGCATGGAGTTAGCAAAGTGTTTTCTCATGGTGTCATAGTGAGCAGGAAATTTCTGTGTTACAGGGAATCTCTTGTGTAACACAATTAGGAGCCCAGCATGACTCGTGGGTAGCATGGTGGTTTTCAAACCTTGGTGATTTCCATCTGGCTATTTGACTCTGTTGAAATTTGGACTATCAAGCGTTTGTGTTAATGTAGTTTTGCTGAGGTTTCCTCAGATTTTCATGGATCTTTGGATAAATGGGAAGAAGGGATGGAAAGAATCTTTTCTTTGACTTGTACCAATAAAATACTGCTAGAGAAGCAGGATTCTGTTTTACTTAAGCCAGTTGTGCTTGCATTGCTGATTTCTTCATCTGAATCTACTTTTGTTTAAGAGAGAAGAAAGTGCTGGACCATACTGCTAAGAGGGCACAGGCATAGCAGACCTAATCGCAGATTTTTGTCACGACTGTAAATTTTTTGGGCTAGATTCAGTTTCTTAGAGTCATGCTCTTCCACAGGCCTTCGGGAATCATCTACACACCATGGATAAATACTTTAGGAAAGAGGGGTTGAATGGCTAACCCTGAAATGATCTTGAATCTCTATTAATGGTCATGAGATCTGGAGAAAGAAATGGCCACACTTTATTTTCAAAGCAGGAACTGCAGCTGTGGGAACAAACAGCATGTAATAAACACTTGAATCAAAGTTTGTGGGAGTTTTGTTATTGACTTTGAAGTAAGCAAGTCTGAGGCCTTTACTATGGAAGCTGTGATTCTGTTTGTGGTTTTTTAATGGCTAAAATATCCCACGGTCAGCTTTAGAGTAAGGATTTCATTTTTGGTCTTAAAAAGAAAGGCATGAAGGAGAATTCCATATTGTTGTGCAGTCTGGCTTTTATTTTGAAGGGCATTTTTAAAAAAAAAAAAAGTGTAACTTGTGTGAAAAGTGTTGTGTTTAGGAAAAAAAAAAGTTCAAAAAATACCACGCATGATTGATCTCAAGTCTGCTTGCCGATCCAAAGACAACACAGCACGGCAGTCAAATATACATTTTATGGGCTTTTGTCTGTTTTGCAATAACAGTGGAAAGCATTCTTTAATTAAAATTTAAAACCGTAACTGATTAATTTTCTGTGTAAACAATCCCTGTAAACATGGAAAGTCAGCATTTTAAGGGCACAGCGGTATAAATTTTGCTTCCTTTCCCGGGCGCTCAAGGGAAAGATGGCAAGAAGGGAGGGGGAGTGCAGGAAGAGACCCGGGAGGGGGAAAAAGTTCAAGGCCTTGGTGTTCTGTACTCAGCGTACACCAGCTGCAGGATCTCGCCTGCTGCCCATTTCTCTGTGCAGGAATGTTGGCATAGGCTCCCCGCTCTTGCTGGGCTATGATTTATTCTCTCTCAGATGCTGGAGGCTGATTTTCAGAGCACCCATTCCCCCGCGGAGTGACGCTGTGGCGTTGAGTCGTGCAGAGGGATGCACGGCTCTTACGAGATGGGGAGAATGCTCTTAGCATGTTCTCTGTGGCTATTTCCACTTCTGATGGCAACTGTGGTAAAACAGGATTAATTGCAGCTCCTTTCTTGCTTCTCACTGGCATTTTGTTATTATTTTCCATAGGGAATTCATGGAAAGCTTGACAAATGTTAAGATCTAGGTCCTCAGAAGTAATTTTCATAGGGATTTAGGTACCCACAACATAAGAACTTGGTTTAAGTTTCTAAAGTCTTATGAGTAAGGTCAACCTTATCCCTCTCTGGGTGAGAAAACCATCTCAGTAGCCAGCTGGTAAGAGTGGACAGCTGAAGGCTGGGATCTCCCATTGGCACTGCAGGATAATGGGTTTATCCTTTAGGAAAAGATCTTGACATAAGCCATGAGTGGAAAGGCTTCCACCAACAAAAGAAGCATTAGACCTGACACTTAGGATCCACTTTACCACCCTCGCAGAGTAAGATAACACAAGCAGTTTTACTCATATCAGTGGTGAATGGCTTCAATGGGACTCCTTTGGAGTAAGATACCACTCCAGAGTGAACATTGGAGCAGTGAGGCTATGTTGATATTTCAGCATTTTTTTCATTATTTTTTTCTTCGGGAAATAAAAAACCCATGCATGAGCATACGTGTGAATATTTTTTCTGTTTCTTTGCTCAAATCTTGTTAAATGGGAGCATATTCAATGCAATGATTCAAAAGGGTCAAGTGAAAGCTCTATGGGTGAGATGAGTTGCAGGCCCTCTGTCTTTTGCACACGTCCTCCCATCTATTGTAATATAGATGCCTAAAGAAATTAATAATAAGCTGGTATAAATTGTCCTGCTGTTGCTACTGCTTTGCCTGTGGACTTAGAGGAATTTTATCAATGACTTCAGATTCCATTGCTCTCTGAACAAAAAAAAAAAGTGAGCTTCAAACCAAACACTGCTCTGATCTGACATGAAGGCTTTGCTAGCACACATGAGAATTATTTCATGTAATGTATAAGCATTTGCCACCTTGACCATCCCAGCTCCCTTGCTATAGCTCAGCATGAACCTGATTTTTCCTCATGCTTTCTTTATTCTTCGTCATTTTGCAGAAACAAAAATGCAATATTCCTCCCTGATAACACTCTTTCCTGCCTCTCCCCGAACAAGCATCCCCAAGAGACAAATTCCTCCGGAGGTCCAGTGCTGTGAAACATTCACAAGGATGTCTCCCACCACTGCAATCTTGGAGAGAATCCTGCCATCTCACACAGCCCCTGCAGTTATTTGGTGAAACAGATCCAACTAAAGTCAATGGTAAAACATCTGCTGGAGTTTTACCCAGCAACTTTAATGGAGCCAGGACGTCAGCCACTGAATTTTGGCACTCTGCAGTAGACAAATATTGTGATCTGACATTCTCAAGACAGCTGGCCTCCAACCTTCCTGTCTGCACACTAGAAATAATTTCAGAGTTTATCAGTTCTGTATCATAATCAGTTCAACCAGCCATAAAACCTGTTGGCCTCCTTACTTAACCATTTACCTACCTGCTTACCCACTAACATGGCCATTAACTTTCTTATTCCAATCAGTTGTATTCTTACCAATATGATGCTGAGTTTAAAGAAAGGACACTTCATGAATTCAGTATTTTCCACCAAATAATTTGTCCCTACAGTTTCTAAATCTTCTTTTCTTTGCTAACATTGAAAGAGGGCAAAGTGAAACTCAGGAGACATATTCAGAAGTTATTTTTGTTAGCAGGGGATATAGATTATATTCGAGGCATTCTGGGGAGCAGTTTAGCTAAGTGGGGACACAAACATGTGTCAGAGTGCCCAACTGGCAATTCCTCTTACTCATGGTCACACTCCTGGCATTCAGTAATAGTGGAAGAAGCGCACATAGGCCAGCAGAGGGGGAAAAATATTGGAAAATCTGAGGCAGAAATGGTGTAACTCCCAAGGTTTGGCTCCTCCAGGCTGGAAGAGATTTACTGTAGCTGTGGCAAAAGCTGTTTGTTGAGGAGGAGAAGATTAAACAGGAGACCCTATTCAGAGCTAGTGGTCACTCGGAAGATGTTGGAAGCGTTCCTGGAGAAGGACATAGCCAACCGAAGCTCAAGCCTCGCCTCGCAGCGCCATCCCCGTTGCACACAAAAGCACCAGGAGCTGTTCCCATCCCATATTCAATTCAGCATAAGTACTCTTTTAAATGTTAGTGAAAGGGAATATCAGCCAGCCACAAAAAAGGACAATTACGTTATAGTTTTGAACTAAAAAGCCAATCTTTCTGCATTGAAATGAAACCTGAAAGGCACAAGCAAGGGGGTAAGGGGAGGAGGGACCGGGAAAAAGGGCTGGTGGGGGGAACGGGGGACGGGACTGAGATGAGAAAAAGACTTCAGAAGCTCCGGCATTTGCTCAAGAGCCCTTATGTCTCTGAATGGTGCTATTTCTCTCATGCTACAGAGCCACAAAGTTGTTTCCACCCCCACCCCCCTTCCTCTGGCAACGCGAACAAGATCATAAACGTCAGATGCAGTCTTGTCGCTTTAATGGTCTCATGGCTATGAATAAAAATGGCGCGGTAACAGATTTGTTAATTGACTTTATGTGCAACTGGCATACATTAGGCAGCTCCGTTAACACCGCTCACAAAGCTGGATGTGTTGCTGTTCTCTCCCACCGCCATCGAATTAAACTTTTAACAGTTGAGAGACCAGAGGGTTAAGCCTAGGAGGCTGGAGTGATATTTTCACTGCCTTTGATGACACACTAAAATACAGAACGTCTCATTTTGCAGCAGAACATTGAGTCTGCGAAGCCGATGTACATGTGGTTACTATTTGCAGAATTTGGCATTTTCTATGAATAGCATAAAACAGGCAGTGGATCAGCTGTCATGTTTTGACAGGGTTGTCCTTTTTTTTCGAATGCCATTCTTTTTTTTTTTTTCTTTCTTTCTTTTTCCCTTCTTTTTTTTCTCCCCTTTATGCCACAAATCCACTTTTTTTTTTTCTTTCTGTTTTTCCAAAGCAATCTATAAGCTAATGAACGTTATATTAAAAGGACAATCTGGCTATGGGTCCGAAGGTTTAAGAAACCCTCTATCATGACAGACTGTGAACTCCAGGGTGAGGGGAGAAGGGAATAATGTTTGTGCATATGGATCAGTATAAGGGATTTGAACTGACATCAAGTTTTTAAATGCAGATTGCACAAATCTCCATCAGGACTGATGTACACCTGAAAATCATCATGCCATGAGGCAGGAGTTGTTTGAGATGTGCCCTTGGGATCTCTATTTGAGCCCTGTGATTCTTTGATCTCCTTAGGGCAAATGGACTTAACTTGTCCCTTCCTTGAAATCAAGAATGTGAGACTGTTCTTGCGAAACTCATACCAGTGAGGTCTTACACCAAACATTTTAATATCTCTGTTTTGATGGATTATTTTCAAAATGATGAGATATTTATCCCACAGCTCTATAGAGTCTGTTGAGAGGAAAAAACCCAAAAAACACCATCAAACCTTACCCTGAAAATAAATTAATATCAACACATTTATCCAGTGCCCAAAGTCTCAGGTTGACCCTTCTAACCTGCTCGCTCCATGAAGGCATAAACAGGGAATACTGATTTCTTGGCTTAGGTATTTCAGAAGAGTGGACCTGAAGCATGCATCCTTCAATAAGAGTCTCACAGACCACAGCTCCTCTCCTCGCTCCTTGTAGGGGTGGAAGAGGTGGCCAGGTCCTGCTCTGTGCACACACTGTGTGGACTTGGAGAGCTGTTCACTTTTCAGCAGAGACTTCTGTGTGCATTTGCCCCACATTGCATGCCCATGGTAGAGTGGGCAGGCTTTGCCAGCAGCCATGACATTTCAGGTGACAGGCCAGCCGGTGCTACCGTGTGAGCGAGGGCTCCAGGAGAGCCAGGAAAGAGGAAAGAAGTAGATCTAAACAACAGAGTTATTGCTTAAACTCTAAGCACTCTCATTCCCATCTGTTCGCCCTCACCTCCTAGGCATCTCCTTCACCTTCACGCACCGCAGAGGTTGGCTTGGCTCATTCTCTCTTGAACACATTCATATTTTGGGATGCCAGCTTCAGACATTTGTTATGGTTATTGGCACTCTACATCACGTCCAGAGATGAAGATCCCTGCCTACTGATATTTCCCTCTTTCTTTATACTCATACTTTAAACATAATCATATTTGACCAGATTAAATCTCCCAGTGTTTAGAAGTAAACAGGGAAATTACTCTTCTGTTTTGATAGTCAACTATCACGTCAGCTTTTTTCATGGATTAAATAGTTAATATTTGATAACCAATGGATTGCCCAGAATCTGCTCCTCAGTGCTATTCCTTAGCTCTGCTGCTTCTCTTGGAGACTCCTGTTAACAGTGTCCCACAGTGGTTTCAGGAAGCAAAATGATTTAGAGATGAATGGAGAGAGAAATGCAAAAGGAAATAGTCTAATACCAAATTACTTTTATTAGTGGTACCTTTGAAGGTAAGACGGTTCACTCCATACCAGAGGCACCTTTACACTCAAAAACTAGGAGGACTGTGTCTGTTAAAGGTGTTTGATTCCAACTCACTCTTTTGCCCAACAATTTTTGATGCTTCCTTACCACGTTTCTCTCTCTTTTAAATTTTCTAGATAGCTTGTCTTGATAAAAGCATATTTCAGGTCAGATACAGGCTGATCATGGAAGCTTTTAAACTCTCTTGCTGACCTGGAATTAGTAGATTCATGCAACTTTCCACCAAACCCAGTACACCATAAAATAAGCGTTTTACGCTACAGCGGTATTGCTGGCAATGCATAAAATAAATGTCCTGTGTGTGCAACACCATAATTTCAGTCTAAAATACTATCTACAGATTTAATAGATGGATAGATATTGCTTTGGTTGTACAGTGCCTAACACTGTAAGTTGTTTCTTAGTTGGTTTTTTATGCATTATTGGGCTAAACATATTTACTAACAGTGAACAAACAAGACATCTACGTGGATACGCTTGCAGTGAACTTCCACAGCCCCATGACATCCCATAGCTTTGTAACAGCAAATGTCATACGGCCCAGTCACCCTCTCACCTCTGGACTGGGTAAACCTACTCTTTATCATCCATTCATTCATCTTCCAAAACTCTCATTAATTATTTTTTTTCCTCAGTATCTTGATGTTAATCTCTCAACATTTTATCCTGGATCTTATCATGAACAATGAGTCTCAATCATAACCAAGTTTTAGTAGTAAAAGGAAACGAGCTATTCATCAATGGATGAGTGGGATATATAAGACAACTCTGTTCATTTCAGGTGAGTTTTACTAAACTATTGTTTTGGGAAGTAAAGAAAATAAATTATTTACTAGGGAATTAAACTGGTATAGAGCCAAAGGGAACATCCATGCTTTGATTCTGAGCATGATTTTGCATCTGACGGAGGTATTGCACCTCCAGAGATGAATTTTCTGAAAAAACTTCGACCATTCACCGTTCTTCGTGAACCTGCATATCAGAAGTCAGATACTCGATTTTACGTAGCCACAAATATATCAGTACAATTCTTTTTCTCATGTGAAGCATTCAACATGGTATGACTATTATTACCCCAAAATTTATTTCAGCGTTGATGCGATAATACAAACTGAGTGGGTCAACTGAGTAAAGTGAGTCAACCCTTTGTAAATGCATTTTACTGCAGCAGTTACACCAGCCCTACATTGACGAGTAAACACAAACCACTCGATAGGGAGGGTTCCCCTCCTTCTGTCCTGGATGGGTGGAAGAAAATATGTGGGTATTTGCAGTTTTGTTGGAATTTAATGTTTTTGGAAGAGGAAATGGTTTTTCTGAAGTTCTGATTCACTTAAGAAGTCTAACAGTGTTGTAATATTGTCTTTTAACATTCTTTCAGAACTAAATATTTGGAAGTTAGGGATTTCTTTGAAAGTGCAGTTGGTTCTGAAACTTTTCTTTTACATTTTATATCATACTGTCTGTTATATGATTTTCAAATCTGAAAAGGTAATAAAATATTTTCATTTTCTCAATAGTTTTCACTTGAACCAGAGTATATTTTTCCATACAACGATAAGAAGAAATCCCAACCAAAACCCAAACATGGAAAACATCCAACCTTTTGGTTTTATTGAGGATTGAATGGAAATAAACTTGAAATCCTTCAACCATCTTTATTTTCCTTCTTACCACAAACCTATGTGTGCCATAAGTCAAATCCTAAAAGTATCCCTATTTTCAGTCTTCAATGTTAGCATCAGCTCAGAGAAAGGCCAAACCAAGAGATTTTTTTTCTACTGCACTGAGCCTGCTTTGTTAGATGAAACTGTTGGCTAACTTCTTCAGATGGAATTGGCCTTCCAAGTATAGCTGGATTATTAGAATTAAATCAAAAAAACACTGAAAAATAACTGAGCGATGGAAACAGGAGGTCCCCTATGCGTCATATATTTCATACAGATAAGAGCTGAATTGTCTCCTTCTTTCTTCTGATGGGCAAAAGCTGTTTGCAAGAGGCTGGTTGTGGGGCAAGATGAAGGAGGGATTGCTTTTCATTCCACGTAGAGACTCTCCAGCCCTGAGCTGAGCTTGGGTGGATTTTGCAGTGTCCCTCTCATGCATATTCAAGTTCTGCTTTCTGCTCCCACTTGATATTACGTGCAAAGATCATTGCCCTTTCTTGTCCACAAAAAAGGTGGGGTTTTTTGTTTTGGGTTTTTTTTTATTATTTTATTTTCCTGCTTTGTCTGTGGGTCCACCTGGGGAAGGAGCGGGAAACGCATGGGTTGGGCAGAGTGGGATGAAAAGGAGGGAGAGGAAGAGAGCGTGTGCGCGTGGGGGGACGCCGTGTCCTCCAGGGAGGCAGTTCCTGTCAGGGAGATTACAATGGTTGTCATTTGAGTGATCAAAAAGGAGGAAAACACTGCGTAAAGGATGAGTTTCCACAGCTGTGAAGGGCTGCTAATAACATCACCACACGTACCCACACCGCCGCCCTCCTTCCCTCGCCATTGTCGCTCTCCGCGGGAAGAGAGCAGCAAAAGTCCCCGCAGAAATTGGCACAAGCCGGCTGCCCGTGACCCGGGCGGTGCGGGCACAGGGGGCTGCCCGGGCCAAAACGCAGACAAAGGCCACCCCCGCCCCAGCAGCAAGGACTTTTATCCTCCTCACTTTTTGCTTCTGCATGGTAATTATTCTTTTTAACAACAGAATATTTGGGAAAGGAACAAGTATTGCTGCAGAAAAAAAAAAAAGTGTTTATGAATAATGGAACATTTCAAATCCATCTGGTTTCCGAGACATTTTTTAGTTTCTTGCTACAGCCAATTATATAGCATGCTTGAGTGATAACTGGTTTTATCCTCAGGCTCATTCTGCACACTAATTTCTACACTGATAGTTGCTACCAACCTCTGAGGTTAGTAGCCATATGGTAGTCCAATATGGCACTTAATACTACACTTGTTATACAGTAGGCAGTATTCCGGCAATCATAAATCCACATTGTAGTAGGCACTGTAAAAAAGCTGTGAGTCCTTTTCTGAGTTTTGGCAGTGATGGCTATTTTTAATTTAATTTCAAGGACATTATAGAATCATTTGCAACTCTTTTTTTTTTTTTTCCTTTCTCTGTTTTATTGCTGATGAAAGTCAAATTGCTGGCACCAATCCTTCCTGTAAATGGCAAAGACAGTGGAGAGCAATAGTTCTTTTCCTAGCAGAGGATCTCCTGATACTGATGCTTCTGTCAAATTGATCCCATCCAGTAGGAATTGGAAAGCCTCCTCTAAATTGTGCTCTGTGTTGCTAAACAAATGCCAGTCACTAGAAATAGCAAAGTGGCATTTTGTGGGCTACACATCTTGCAAAATAATAACCACCCTTAGCACTAATTCAAGGATTTTATCACAATATCCTCATCTGATGAGCTGTACCGCAGGCTTGTTAAGGCAAGGTTGGTCGTTATTGTACCTATCACAGACATCAGAGGAAGGAAGATGAACAGTCATCGGTATAAATGTGAATCCCTTCCAAACCGGGGAAGGGAACGTAGGTGTCCTGCCTCCCAAACCAAGCATTAACTCAGAGACTTTCACAGGGGAAAGGGAGGAAATACTCACATGCAAATGCACAGGAAATTGCATAGAAAACAAATCCATCCTTTCATCAACCCATTCTCATTTCAGCACCATATTTCCTATGAGGTTGAAAAATCTGCTGCATGAGAGCATATGTTTCTTCAAAACTCATTTCAGATGTAACTTCTTTTAGGTTTCACCTCCTCTTCATGCTTTCTTTGCAAAAAATGCTTTCCAGGGCTGTTGTTTTTCCTATTTATTTGCGCAGTAATCATTAAGAACTATCTGATTCAAAGTCGGCTTTCACACAGTATGTTGAATAACACAATAGGTAGTCCGGTGTAAGAAATCAATTAATTATTTTCACATCTATTAAACAAACAAACAAGCCAACAAACCACAACAAAACCCAGAAGAGTTGTCCTATACTTACACTTCTACTTTGCTTCCCAAATCTAGCAAGATTTTTTCTTTCTCACGGTGCTTCAGGTAATTAACCAGTAAGCAAAACTTCTAAGGAAGTTTTATGGTGCATAGAGTATAATCTACTGTGGAGAGACAGTCATTGTACGTGAAGCTCAGCTGGAGGAGGTAGAATAAATAGACTCTAAATTTTATTTCTGACAGACAAGTTGACTGAGGGATTTAGGGAAATTGATATGATGGTTAGGGCCAACCTGACCCAATGGCCTGAAAGAGGATGGAAAATTAGCCGTCTCTTATCCCAGATGAAGTCTGAAAACAGAGGACACTCGGGACAGCTATGAAGTGGATATGATTTCTTGATATAACAACACCATGTTATCTTAACTGCTAGCTATAACCGCAGAGTCATGACAGTGCTAAGTAATGTAGCTACCAAGTTAAAACTGTATTAACAGAAGGAAAGGAAAATTTAAAGAATAAAGAGAACAGTCGTGTCCTCATATGCTTTGTGTTGGACTATCTGAGGCTGAAGAATCCGTTATCAGAAGTCTTGAGCATCTTTTCGTGTGATCTTTATAGTACGATCTTGAAATGAAAAGTGGTCATTCACAGAGTTTCCATAATGATTACATTTGATTTGACTCAGGAAAGAGAAGCAAAAGCAACCCCATTGATACATTTGCTTTGCTTGTACGGATATTAGTACCACAGCCCCATTTCTAATTTTCTACACCTCTTTTCATATCATGTGTACTAGGCACTCCACTATGAACTTACAACAACCTGAATTTGTAAACAGACTACCTGGTCCTTATCTTAACATTGAAGTGTGCAAGTTATCTAACCACAAAAGTCAGCATAGAGATATGTATTTTGGCTGTGAAAACAGATCTTGACCTTTAAATTCAAGTCACTCATTTCCAGAGCTACCTGTAGAGAAGCGGAAAAATCAGGGATGTAGCCTCTTCCCTCAGTGAAGTTACTGAACTCAAGACAGATGTTGGGCAAACTATAGGTCACCTTGAGACAGAAGATTTTGCTCTTCTTATCTGAGCGTATTTATCTCTGAACAAACTGACTTTTAATTTTGTTTTTTGCCTCTGCAGTAAAGTGATTTTGCAGACTTTTGTCCTGGCTAGTTTGCTTGCATTTCTCTGCCTGTATCTAAGTGAGGTGTTGGAAAAGGGAGATCAGACTTCTCTTTTTCTTTTTCCTTTTTTTTTTTTTTTTTTTTTCCAAAACAGGAAATTCCTCTCTGGGGTCATCTATTTGGATGTTTACCAACAAGCCTTTCCCTTAGTTAGCTTATTCCACCTACAAACTCAGTCGGTAAAAGGCAATCCAGAATAAAAGTGTGCATACAAAGTGGAAAGGAAACGTGGGTCTTTTATACCAAAGGAAGATAAATGCTCTAGTATCACTATTACAGTACATTTCCAAGTGTAAACAAGCTTTTACAAAAACCTAAAAGGGATTTTTTTTTTTCTTTTAGGAAAGCAAAGTTTGGGACTTGACAGCATTGCATTTGCCTCAGCTGCTACTATCTCCTGCTCTTACTAGCTGAGAGGGGGGGGAAATGTATATATTTTCGAAACAGTCCTCTTTTCTTGCCTGTGAAGTGTTGCAGAATTATCTTTTTTGTTGTTTCTGTATATGCAAATACCCCCCTGCAGTGACTCCTGTGATCCATTTGTTTAATTAGTCATCAGTTAAGTAGCCCATATCCAAATTTGAAGAAAACCTGTATGGATGGGCAGTTGGAATAGTCCCCAGGAACCCAGAACCTGCAGGACCGTCTTGCTAGAAAGAACCTCTGCTCTGGCTGACACAAGGAGGAAAGTTAAAAAAGGTACAGGGAGTCTGAGTGAATGCATTTGAAAACTAAAAGGAAAAAAAAATAGGAAAAGGGAAAAACCAAGAGATATTGATAGAAAACAGTTTTCAGTATTCACCAGCTCTCCTCATCACTCCAGCCCAGGGCTTTGGAATAGACCCAGCGGAGGGCAGCCTCCTATCCACATTTCTGACAGACGGGGCATGATGCTCACCTTTCCTGCCATCTAGTTTGTGTTTTGACAATTTGGTATGGAAACTCTAGCAAATGTATGCAGAGAGCGAAGATCCCTGGCTCCCGTTCTCCTCCCGAGGAAGTTAGCCAGGCATTGCAGAAATGTGATGCGTGAATAACACAGAGTCTAAGCAGAAAATGAGTACGTTTTAAACAAGTCCACTGGAAAAGAATTAGCAGTGAAACTGAAAAGAGCCATATGCCAATAAGGGGGAAAGTGACTCAAAGTGACACGCTGTAATAATATAATTGAGTTAGGATTAAATTGCAGAAGGATAAAAGCAAGGACAGAGCTAAAAAGGTAGAGACTGCGACATGTGCTGCCTTGTTAAGTGGGAGATGGTCAACAGGAGGGGATTCTCTTGCCGTTTTCCTTTCATTTATAATTAGGCACTGAAAGTACCAGGGGCATGTCAAGCCATTTGAGGGTTTAAATAAAACAGCACTTCCCTGAACCATCATGGCTCAGTTTCAGCATCCCCCCACCCCCCCCGACTCCTTGGAAGCAGTGGGAGTCTACAGCTATCTCCTCCTGTGGGAAACCCTCCCTGGCAGACAGCATCCGGACCTTCTCCGTCTCCCACCCTCAATCTTTATTGTTGAGGGAAAGGGGGAGGTGGGAAGGGTGTGAGGCACCCTGAAGAAATCCCCTGTTTATTTAAGAGTTTTTGCAGGCGGGGGTATGGGGGAGGGTGTCTTTTTTCCTCCTCTGAATTCTCTTCTATTAATATATTCCATTTAAATTGCTCACGGCACCATGTACTAATTAGGACTAGAATGACAGTTTGAGGAGAACAACTGAACCCACTTGAACTCTTGGAGTTCAGAGTTCATGCACATATGGGAAAAACATCTTCCCATTTATTTCTGCAAATACCCTGCACGTATCATGGAAAATATAGGTGATACGGACAGAGCTGATCCTAATGGCTCCTGTAGATGTTTCAGATTGCAGCCAAAGAGATTTGCAACGCTCATTTAAAGAAAACACATGCTGAATTGGTTCCATTGATGATCACACACAGAGTTGTACTGATTTAAATGAAAGTGTTAATTTGATACCAGTTTAGATCTACTGGTACAAATGCACAATGAATGTCCTAAGGCATGTTAAAACAGGTGTATTCCGGTTCAGTATAAGTCAATGAAGAATAGTTTTCAGCTATGCTAAAACAAGAATACTACACAGAGCTGCATGGAGCTGTGCACCAAACAAATGAACCCAGAACATTTTTGAGTGCAGACAAGGCCTTTGTGTTAGTTAATCTCAGACCAGACACCTCAGCACTTACCTTCAGTCAAAAGTCAGTGTTTTTTGCAATGTTCATGTATTAATAGCAATACTTAGTGATTGTAAGCATATATCTTACAGAATTTTAGCCAGATGTGTAAATTGTACCAGGCACACACATTGATTTAACTTCCCAAAATAATTTTTCTTATTTTGATGACTTTATTTTGTCCATTTAAAACTACACTTCAGGTGCTGGCTTTGAGCCACTTCTATTCCCATTATAGAGCATCCAAATATGGACTTGTACCAGCTTAATGAAATTGATTTTGACTTCTCACCTTTTATTATTTTGGTGAGAGGTTGTGTGCAGAACAACTCTATAATGAAACTGGACGATTTACTCAATACCACACAGAAAATCAGCAGCACAGCTGGAGACAAGACCAGAGAACCACCATACAAATTTGACTACAGGTCTTGAAAAGCAGCGTGCTTGGATTGCCTGAAAACTCCATTTTATGTATCGGTTTCTCTCCAATCTATTAAGGAGAGGTTTCTGTAAGAATAACTTGGCTGAAATGTCTGTTCCCGATCTATTCCTATTCCTATTCCTATTCCTATTCCTATTCCTATTCCTATTCCTATTCCTATCCTATCCTATCCTATTCTTTTATTTGCTGCTCTTCCTTGCAGTGACCACATCACATTGGTATCTGTATGTGACACAACAGGGGAATTAGTTACTATCTGTTCCATGTGGTTTATTAGCTCTCTTTCACTCTCATATTCTGTCAGCCTGAGGAGTTTAGAAGAAATGCTGATGGTTTGGTGGAAGCATGTTGAAGGTCTTTGGAGACACAAATGATTCAAAGCCAATCAATGCGTCTATAAATCCTTGTAAAACTCAGATCCTGAATACCTGGTTACTCTTTCGTTATGTGTTGACCCAGCAAATGAGGCTGGGGTATTCCTAAGACACTCTTCATTTTTCACTGTGAGCTGCACTCTGTGTTATTTCTCCATGGCATGCATAAAGGAAAAAAAATGTATCTCGTAAACATTGATCTACTTATTATTCTGCTTGTTTGGATAGCCTTAAAAATGGACATTCATCTATAGCTTAGGTGTCTTAAACATAGACCGGGCACCCAGACATAACATGAATGTGGTCATACAGAGATCATCTAAGATGACTGCTACAAAAGTGCTCCTCTCACCATTTCCTAAATCTGACTTTTACCTCCCAAAGGAGCCCTGCAATTTAGCATAACTACTTTTGGGGCACGGATTTCTGCAAAGTCCACCATGAAAAGCTACCTTTCTTCGGGCGTTAACGGTTGAGGGCAACTGTTTTGTTTTCTTGAGGACGGAAGCAGTAAACTGTAAGGACTTCAGGCAACATATATGTAATGACTGACAGCCGAAATATAGAGACATAAAGAAATGGGTGTCAGGGCTAATGCAGTTCTGCACATCTCCATCACACATTTCAGACATAGGCATTTTTCTTTTTCAGCCTCTGTGTTTTAAAACAAACCGGATTGGGGCCATTGCTGCCTGTAGATTATGGCCCTCGAAGTGATAAACATGCTGTTCCATTGCTATTTGCCCCATGAGATAAACATTTCTGATGGATTTTTCTGACAAAACTGAGAAACCTAATAATCGCAACGTCAGAAAAAAAGTGAAAACTGATTCAGTTTGATCCCCAAAGGACAGGAGAGGGAAAACAGCAATAGGAGATACAGTTCTGTAAGACTGAACTTGTCAAAGCTCTTTTAGACTGCTTTGAATAAGCACATCCGCTTGGTATTATAAATAAAGGCATCAGACAGTAATTTGCATGGATTAGGATTGTTAACGTTTATCAATTGCTGGGTTTTAAAGAACTCCCAAATTCTTGATAGGAGTATCTCTTTGTAGTGAAAGATTCATGGTGGGAGTGAAAAAAAATCTGATGAATTTAAAGCTACAGATGAGAGAAAGCAAAGCCATCCAGATCTAAACTGAGATACCATTAGTGGTTCCCATAAATCAAATCATGTTTATAGCAGGGATACAGTTGAATTACCATCTGGACTTTTTAACCTCGACATTTATTTCCGAACCCTCCTCCAATATTGAAAGTAAACTTAACCCTTCCTTTTATCTTCAGGACTTTGACCTGGTGCCAGTTCTTATTTTGAAGAAATGATCTGATTTTTGATGGGGACAGAATGTCACACGTGGCATGAGGTTGGAAGGACTGGGAGTTTCTTGCAGGAGACAAAGTCGTAAAAGAAATAAAATACATTCAGTCTTAAATGAGATCAGCTGAATAGAGGGTCAGTGGGAATGAAGTCAGGGGGAGGAAAAAGAAAGGAGGGTTCATTTTAATTCAGGCAGAGGACGCGGATGGGGTCCAAGGACAATGTAGCAAAACATGTAACTGTCGAAAGAAACCTATATTGTCTCAGGATCTGTGGGATTATCGGGAGGTAGATGGGTGATGAAGAGCTGGATCCTGTTTTCATTGGTGCTAATAACAAAACTGTCATTGCCTTTAATAGTACATCCACCTACTTCTGTGAAAGTGAGAACTTTAACCCTTTACCAACAAAATAAATCAAGCTCATATCAAGCAATTTTAAAGCCTCAGAAAAAAACCAGCAAGATATCTGGATGCCAGTTTTTTTGTTGGGTTTTTTTTTTCTTCTTCCTTTTGGTCTACCTCTGAACTTCCTGATTCAGCCAAGGAGCTGCCAAAGTAGTTAGTAAAGGATATTGTTGTGCTATTTCCAGCTCAAACTGAAAGAATTGTGAGGAGGAATCACAGGATTCTGGCTCTGCCACAAGCCACTGGCCCCTTCTGCAGAGCTCGCTGGTGTGAGCGGCCGGTCAGACCATGGGCTTTGTTCACAAGCAACTCAAAGACATGTCTGAGGATTGCCCTTTCCCACGTCACATCTCTTTCTTCCTTCTGCTCAGTGCCCATTGGCTGCGTGGCACAGGGATGGCAGGACAGCAGGACCCCTTGGAGACTTCCCTCGTGAGCGTGGGCTTCTTGCGCTTCTCCATAATGTGGGGGAGAGGAGTATTTTGGTACATCACAGAGTGCTTGAAGGAGAAGTGTGTTGACTTTGAGGTCTTCCAGTAAAGAGTAAGATTTGTTACATAGATATATACCTGGACAGCATGAGGCACTCTAGTGAAACCTCCCCGCATGTACATATGATCGTGCACTAAGTGTATATCTGGTGGTAAGCGAGGTGACCACAGGGCCTTTAACTGACCGAGAGGGTGAGGTACAGGTAGGGCAACTCATCCTGGGGTCATGCCATCTGAGAGGGTGAGCCCTCTGACCATCCTACCTGGCTGTCCTATCCTTGGGTGTTAAACAGACTCTTTCCTTTGGGGCTAGCTTCCCTGAAGAAAAAACGTCTTTCCACATCCCCGCCCAAAGCTGTTTCGGGAAATGTCTTTGGTGTCACATGTTTCAGAGTGAGCTGAAATTTTTACTCAGTCCTTGTTAGAGACAACCTCATATTTCACACCCCGGCTGGTGCCAGGATCCTCTTAGTCTATTGGCGACATTACTGCCATTTCCTATCTCTCTCCTTCCTGAATTTACCTAACCCAGAGCTCCGGCCTTTTGTTGAAATGATTTTCTGCCTTCCGGCCCTGCGTGCCGTGTGTCAGATTATGTGCAAAAGGTCGAACCCACTTCCTCCGGCTTTAGACACAGGATGAGGAAATGAAGAGGAGCGAAGTTACTGATTTCATTTTGGAGGTCAGGGTGGGTCTTCTTGGGGTAGGAGTGGAGCCTGAAAAGCAAATGCTGCCGTTTGTTATCCATAATTTTTCAAGCAAACAAGAAACCCCAACAATTATTCATGCTGCTGAATCGGAAATACTTCTCAAAACAGCTGACAAAAAGAACAGGAGGACAATAGGTGGACGGTGAGGAGAGATTATATATATACACTCATATATATAGCCCAGACACAGACATCCAGTTTTGTTGGAAACAAAGCAAAGACCTGAGGAGCAATCTGAGGATCATCTCTGAGCTGTCCAAAGTGTGGGCAAGCTGCTTTGTTTGCTTGGTAATTCTCTTTTAGTGTTGCGCAGTCTAATTATGTGCTAACCCACATTCAAAAACTGTAACGTCAAAAGGGTAAGTATCTGAAATAGTGCCAGGAGAATGTTTTCCAGCAATGGGGAATCCCAAACTTTGCCCAGTACAGGACTGCACTGGCTCCCAGCCAGCAGCCTGAGGCTGCAATGAAAGCACATGCAGAAGAAAACATCTCTGCCACCTTCCTCCTCTGTCAGAGGGTGGATGTATCCCCACCCGTGCTGTTAGGACATGACCTGAGTGGCCTTCTCATGGGTGGAGATGGGTGCGCTTCAGCCTGGGGCTGTTGAGGGCAGCCATCCCATGCGACGTGTGAGGGGCCACAACACAGGGTGCAACGGGAGGCGTGTGCATCTCCATCTCCTGATGATTTGGGCGGCAGATCTTGGCTTCGTGGGTGGGTTGGAGACAGAGCGCATCCTCTACACCCGCTCCCCATCAGCTGCCCGACCGGCAGTTTCACGCTGACGCTGCACCCCTTGCGCAAGTCCGGTGGCAGTTCAGGAATGTACATCCCAGCCGGCGCGCTCCAAATCTCCTGGTTTCCTCCCAGATCTGTTAACCTGAGCTGGAGGTGGAGGAAAAACAAACAAAGAAGCAAACAGATGGAAAGGCAAAACCCAAAAGCACTTCCTCTCCGCAGGTTGTTGGTTGTACCTAGAGCTCTGGCTGGTTTATGTATGCATTCAGAGTAAGTTCTCTGAGGAGTATCCTGCAGTCATTTCTCAGCGAGTGTGAACAAACTCATTAACAGCTCCTTTACTGGAATGATAAGTTGTTTCTTAATGAAGGGAAAAATAAATACCCTCGCTAACCCAGGCTCCATCACTAGAAGTCACACATCATTCTTAAAGACTCCTTATTTTCCACCAGAGACATTTGTGTACAGCCCTTAAACAAAATGAAAGAGCTTGTTTCTCCTTCTTAGACGCTCTTTTAGATGCTCAAATTGCACAGCATTTTTAGATGCCTTTCAGAGTTTTATCCCAGATGTGAGCAGCTTAGGTTCAATAAAATAAAAAATAATGATCTGAATCTTCACCCATTTTACGAAGGGAAGGTTTGTAGCAGTTAAAACATGGGACCAGGGCCCAAGAGATTTGGGATCTATTCCAAGCTCTGCCATTGACCTGCTATGTAGTTTTACTTGTGAGGAAGTCACTTAAGCTCATTGTGTTTCAATGTGCCCATTCGTGAAATGGAGATAATAATGCCAAGCTCACAAGGGGGCTGTAAAGGTTAATTAAATAGAGTTTTTAGGTGATTTCCCTTCTTTGGAGAAAAGTGTGACAGAAGTATTGTTTATTAATGAAGTTTGTGCAAAAATGACAATTCTGAATTTTTGTGGCAAAGAAATACATGGTGATTTTTGTGTTTGTGAGAAATGCCCACGTGGTAATTTTTTTTATGATTATAATTTTTTTCAAGCTAAATTGATTCAGTCTAAGCTTCAAAAATCTGGGAGGGTTTTGCATTTTTTTGTCCATTTTGGCATGTAACTACATGATGATGTCTGTACAAGCAACTAGAACAGCTAGGTATCACCATAAGAAGGTTTGTGAAAAAAAAAAAAACAACACAAAAAAGTCAAGAACCCCCAAACAAATATAAAACAACTCACAAAATATAAATATTATTTTGGATGCTCACATGCTTCAGGGTGTAAAACTGCAAGGCAGAAGTATGACAGGGCCTCAGATTCAGCTCCTTAGAGAATTTGTTGATACTTTTGTAGGTTTTGATGTTAGATATTTTCAAATGTAGGTGTTTATTTGCTCTCTCATCCAGTCTCACATTTCTAATTCCATATTCCTCTAGAAAAGGAAATGATAATATACCCAGGAAGATCTTATCCTTGACAGTTCTCAGACTTCACTGCAACCTGGACTGACCCAGCAATCAAGCAGTTTGGTTACATGATTTGATGCAGGTCGGCGCATCAGTACTCTGCAGGGTTGGGTGGAATGTGCTCTGCGATCCTACCCCTCGTCCGTGTGGACATGGGAACCTATGTTAAGTCTGGTTCCAACATACACCTACATGCTTCAAAGAGACTAAACCTGCTCCTGTCCCTCACTCAAGTCACTTGGTGAGAGTTTTCACTTGAGCATTGTGGATTATTATTTTTTTCATTACCATGGGAGCCCTTGCATCACTCATGTAAAGGGGTGCCTCAAGAAATTGCAAGATAACAAGAGAAGAAATATAAGTTCAGCTCCTGTGAAACTTGCTTACATTGGAACTCGAGTTTGGGCTGAAGATTTAAATGCTTTCCCTCTCTCACTGAACAAGGTGACCTACCCCATAACTAGAGAAATTCCAAATGAAGAAAAGCTATTAAGTTATCTTGTCCAACTGCCCCCTCCGGCGCAAGATTGAGAGGGCGACATGGATTCTGGCAGTGGGCTGTGCACAACCCATGACAGAGGCTGCACACAAATATGAATCATGTTGTACTTAAAAGGCCCAAATGAGTTTACTCTGGGCTCCTTACCTTTCCTCGTAGCTGGCGGGAATGGGGCCCTGGAACTTAAGAAGGTTGAAAAAACAGAGATTGAATCAATTTCTGAAAACAATAGATTTAACCCTGTGAACTCCTCAGATGTTCTATTGGCTGCTAGTGCTTCTTGTGCCATTTTTGCTACTGAGAGATTCCCCTAGGATGCTCCTTTTAAGAAAAACATATATAAAAACTACCCACTGTGTAAATCTAACATCAGTTAGTGGTTTCCCAAGTACAGCTTGTGGGATGGCTGCCTGAGCCTCAGATGTGAAAACAGTTCACTGCAGATTGGAGAGCCCTGTAAATGGAAAAGAGAACCTGGAAAGACAAAGAAAAATGAGTCCTCTCAATAGCATCGAGCAAAATAGCATCTTGATTTTTTCTAGCTACATAAAGACTCCTTCTCACCCTCCCCTGTCTCTTTCCAGCCACTACGTGTCTGCATACCTGGAAATATTCCCTTGGTATTAAAGACTGAGATTCGTTCAAGCTGCATAAAAACACTTGACATGAGCTTTGGGCTCTCTGACAATCTCTTAAAAAGCCAATTCACATATAAACAGTGTCTGGCTGTTACCCACTGACAGCAACACGAATTGAACCAAAATGTAATAAACCCCACCAAGACTATCACGGTGAACCCCCTTGCTTCAGACATCTCTTAGCTCTTTGGAGGTCACAGAGAAAAGAAGGTCCTCTACCAAGCCCAGAGAGCTCATGGGTATGAGCAGTCCTGGACCAAAGCAGGAAGAGATTTTTGAAGGCAAGCCCCTAGCTAACTTCTCTTCTCTCCTGTTTTGACTGAAATTGTCTCATCTGCTGACAGGGCTGTAGTGATGTCACTGGCAGTGTAGGGAGGAGGACTGCACCTCACCTGGCCCCAATTTTCTGTGAATTCATCTGTGGGAAAGACTGCAGCATCTTTACAGCTTCCTTCCTGGACTTTCCTTTATACATTTCTCTCCCAGAGAGCCAGCTAAATCCCGTTTTCCCAGACTGGCAGGGTTAGGTTTGCATTCAAAAAAAGGGCCAAACACCAGCAAAGATCAGAATTTGGGAGTCACTGGTGGAAAGGACTCTGAATAGTTATTTTCAAGAGTTGTGCTGACCTTTCCTCCCGCGTACAATTTGGGGGTAAAACTCCTCTTAAAATTCCTCTCATTGCTTTCTCATACATTGGTGAGAAGTTTGGCTTTTTTTTTTTTAATGATTATTTGAATTGAAGCTGTCCACGTTTTCTTGGGGTGTCACTGACAAATAATCATGCACAGTGTGAGAAAACGACCAGTTTCATTCAATATTTGTCCCCCCAAAGTATCGTCACTAACAATTTCTGGCTGATCCCACTGAAGTCTTTGGCCATGAAGCACCGCTGGATCAGGATTTCACATATGATTCCTGAGCATTCATCTTTTATCTCTAGTCCTTAAAGAAAATGGGCAATTAACATTTTCCCTGTGAATATTGCCACTCTTTCTGTGCTAGCACGGCTTTTCTGGTGCTTGAGTTGCGCCGATGACACTCAAGGACTTCAGCTGAGTGCTCAGTTGATTCTTCTGGGGGGAAAAACCGAAAAAAACCCCACAACCGATAAATCTGATGCATTTGCTTGAGTTATGGAGAGTTACATGGACCTAAGCAGTTTGCACAGGTGAGGCCAAAATTTTGGCTGCCTTACACATATGTCAGGGGATGTGGGTGCAGGTAGATATGTATTACTGTGAACATCTTCTGTACTTCTAAAGAGAAGTTTATAGAGTTGCTGACACGCTTTGTTCAGAATCGTGACCTGCAGAGTGTCAGCTGGGAGACAATTTTCTTTTGGAAATGAAACAGAACAAAACGAATTCCTTTGGTCGTTTCACTAAATTCTGGGATGTAAAGCAGGTTTCCCCAGCAAGGATGAGAAGAAGCTGTGCTCATTCTGGCAGCAAAGACTTAAAGAAAATGGCAAGCAGTCTTAGTGGGGTTTGAGCATGGTGCTTATTAATCTGAATTTACATTTCTTCTTTTGAAATGGGGGGTTTACAAAGCGATCTGAATTAACGTGAGCTGACAGCTGCTGTGCTTACACTCCTTCAACACACTGTGTACAAGGGAAATAGTTTCCTCCCCAGTCTTTGACATTCTCTGTTCAGAAGATTTTTTATTTTAACCCCAGTCCTAATTGCCCTTCAGTATCAAAATTAATTGTGTTTTCTGCTAAAAGGCCAGTGCAGTTTAAGGTTACTCCAGGGTCCCAGCAGCCGATGCATCTTCTGTAAATGGCTTGATTGCCGTCTGTGGAGAGGAGTGCTGGGAGAGATTTGCTTGACCGAGGCTATACATTACAGTCCAATTAGTGTGAAGATCACTACATGAGTCTTTAACTTTATCTAGTAACTGTCGGAATCTCTAATGCTGAGAGCGGAGCGAGGAAGAGGGATGCAGAGCCCACCTGGGCGGCCGTACAGAGACCGCGCAGCTTTCCCCGCTCCCCTCTCACTGTCTCGCAGGCAGCAGAGGGAGCAGTTGGAGGATGGAAATACTCGGGGAGCTGCACTTCTCATCCTAGAGATACTCAGACAAATATCCCCTTTCCCCCCTTTATATCTTTGCTGCTTTACTGACATATTAGTGTATGGTTTTTATTTTTTTTTTTTTTCCCTTTCTTGAGACTGCTCATCTGAGGTCTGGATTCATTTAATGTAACCCGAGGCAGTGGGCTGAAGTGGATGGGAATCTGCTAGCCCTGTGTCCTCTGGGCTAACGGGGAAAGATGAACACATCCAGAAAATGAATGAAATTCCCACAGTGATCTTCAGAGCGGGTTTCCTCTCTGGCACTGTCCTTCTGTCCTACAGCCAGATGTCCAAACTCAGGTGTTTCATTTAAGTATTAAAAGCAAGAAAGATTTAGACTTTTCATTGCTCTGTGCAAGAGCTAAGGAGCTCCCGTTTGGCTCACGGTAAAGTCAAGCAAAAATATAATTCCTCAGCAGAAAAGGCCAATTCTAATACTAAATGCACTTTGCAGATTGTAGAGTAGATCTAGAAGACAGGTAGTACAAGTAATCTCCTGTGAGCTAGAAATTGCTCCCTTTTTGATCTGCAAGGATGAGTATAGGCTGTGATTTACAGGTATAATAACTATGAATTGTCATCAACTGAAATAATCTAAGAGTAGTCTTGAAGGGAAGGAGGCCTTGTAGCCCACATCAAACACATACTGTGAAAACACCAGCACACAAATGTCCTGAAAAATGGGTCTAAAATATTTCAACCGTATAGTTACACTCATATAACTTCAGTCAACAACTTACATAATCTCGGCCTCTATATTGTTGTCAATGGTTGTTACAAAAAAAAAACCTGATGAAACACCAGGTTCTGCCTTATCAGAGGCATCTGAAACATCTGGAATTAATTTTCGGTTGGTCTGTGTCCCAAGTCATTAGGCTTCTTGTCTGCAGTATCTAGGCCTCATGTCTTCCAAAATGTCTTCTAAAAGTAGCTGGAACAACTAGTATTAAACAAAACTATTAAGAAATGTTGAAAAAGTTTGAAAGCTCATAAAAAATAGAATGCAAAGTCCCTGACATTTTTCACATCTCCACCCTTTATTTTTCAGCTAATTTTAATGCTTAATGTCTTCTTTTCTGAGTCAGTCTCCAAACCAGGAAATGAAGAGGCAGCTGCAAAAGTGGGAAAAACATGGGGAGAAAAACTTGTTATTTGACACTATCTCACAGAAGTTCCAAAAATGGTGAACTTTCTGTAACAACTCCACTTCTCATTACAATCTCGTTTGACACGGGAGCAATTATGATTAAAACAACAACAAGGAAAAAAAAATCTACATCAGTATGTCAGCATTTCGGAGATTATACGGCACCATCATATGTTAGACAGCACACCCCTTCTTTAATTTTTTTTTTTTTTTCTGTGTTAAAGATATTAGTGGTATTAATGCAGTTATGGTATCCATCAAACTAGTTCTTTGCTCTTCTCATTTCTGTGCGCTGCAGAAGCAGTTGTCTTCTCCTTCAGCATCTGGGACACAGCCACAGACCTCCACCATTATTTTCAGTCCTCTTTTACCTGCTGGAGTCGCATACTTAGGATTCCACTCACCAGCAGTTTTTCTACACGGTTCACAACAGATCTTGTATCAATGTGCAGCATCGTGTTTGCACAACTCGGAGATAACGGAGTGTCTCTCTCTCGGAGGCATTTTAGATTAAATAAAGCTGGTAATGGGATGAGAGCTGAGTCGCTCATCCACTGTTCTAAAGGTTTTTAAAATGACAGTGAATTGAAACTCTACTTCAACTGGCTCAAGCGGAATAGCCATACTGAACAGCGTTTTTTTTCCGGTGGTAAACAAAGTTGTGGCTTGCTCAAGGTAGAAGCAACGAACATTTACCTTACTAAAACTTAGGAAATTAAACAGTAAAGAAGAAATAATATTGCATAGCATAAATATCCAATAGGGTTCCCCATTACAAAATACTATGGGATGAATTAAAGAAAAAAATTATTTGGGAGAGGGGTAACAGAAAATAATGAGGTGGATATCTTACCTTTCAGATATACACATACTGTGCCTAAACTCTGTGGTATTCAAATGAACAGCAGGTAACTTCCTGCTGTTTAGATTTCCCATCATTTACCCCTCATTACAGCTGTGTGCAGAGAAAATTAACTGCTACATAAGATAGCAAAGAAACATTTCAAAGCAATATAAAATGGTATTTCTAGGGGCCAAGGTTAGCAGGAATGTAAGGCTGTGAAAGAAACCTCCCTGTTTGTAAGGTCCTTTCAGAATTGGTCATAAACGGATTTCTCGCTCCTTTTCAGAATATCCTGAACCAGCCAGTCTCAGACACAGGATACTGAAGCTTGGGGCCTTTAGTATGATCGCCTATGTGATGAGCACACAAATAATAATTAAAAATTGCTCTAATTTAACACTTATTTGTGGCAGCGGCATTTCCAACCTCTCTGCCTTAACAGCTTGGAAGGAACACAAAGGAAAATTCTGCATGTAAGAAAGTTATGAAACAAAGGCAAAGTGGAGAGGAGATGGAAATATAAAGTCAAAATGAAACCCTCCATCTTTCTGTCAAACTGAAACAATAAATAATAATGGCATCTTGCATTTATATAGTGGTTTTCATCCAGAAAGCCTGGAAAGGTCTTTGGAAACTTTACAAACTACTGTGGAGGAATAGGAATGATTTCATACACTGATCTATTGAAGGCTACCACTTCTGTAAGCAGTTACAGTCTGCAGCAACATTACATCTCAGACTGGGACAGGTAGAGACTGATCCTGAGAGATATTGGATGGATCTGTAGTTAGTGAGAGTAAATCTTCAGAGTCCTGTGGGAATTTACACTGCTGACAGTTATTGTTTCTCATGATCAGACACTTGGTAAAGAAATAAAATTACAGATAGATGAAATAGCTGCTGATCCTAGTCTGTGAAATGTGGCAATAGCAGCCAGAGCTTTACAATTAAAATCCCTAGTAATTCATCAATTGCGGGATGGTAAACATGATCATTTTAAAGAGTCAGAACCTCTTTCCAGGCGTTCCTCATTGTTATCATATGGCTGACATCTTTTCTTTCTTATTTTGTGCATGTGTACAGAAAAAGGTGTTTTAAGAGCTGGTTGGAAACAACATAAACCTCCCAGGCTTACGTCTCTGACACGTTCACTTGTCAGGCAAAGCACAGAATAATAAAAAAAAATGAATAATTAGTAAGCTGAGGAAGCCTGATCAAGCCTTCCATTTCTATCATATGTTTCACTTAAAAAATCACACCAGATACTGGAGAAGTCTGTTGGATATTAAGAGATGCATAGATTTCCAGATCCTCAATAGAGGAAAATTCTTGCTGATTTTCATGGTCTTTTTGTTCCAAGAACGATCACATAATTTTGGCTCTTGAATAATATTTCTATAACTAACAGTCGGCTCAGGAATTCCCTGTGTGTGAACGTATTTCTCTATTAGCTGGCGCACTGGAGTACCAGAGTACCACGTTTAAAGCATCCATCCAGCACCTCCTAATGGTGGCAGTAAAAGGAAAATGAATGAAACTGAGAAAAAAACAGTTCCAGGAACAACAGAATTCAGAAATTGCCTTCAGATTTGTTTCTTCATTTTGTTGGCCTCTGGCAGGGTATTTTGACAGGATCACATATAACCAGAGTGAATATTCCTCTGCCTTAGCCTGACCACATATTTTCATTAAATTTCAAGATATACACTCCTCCTGTCAAATCTGGCTGCATGGAGGCACAAAAACAAACAAACAAAAAGTCCCTTTTCTGTTTATAAATTTTCTTGTCTCCCGAGACTTTTGGCATCAGACACCATCCCGTTCTCGCAAGAGGCAGCACCAGCAACTAACGCGGCTGTTGCCAGCCAGAGTACAATGACTGGCCTGGCTGGCAAGAGGGGATGCCACCCAAGCAATTGCTCACGATGCCGAGCCATGACTCCTCACCACTTGAAATAACTTTTCTCATTCCAGCAGTGCCTGGCATGCAACTGGAGTTTGACACAGGCAGGTGTTCTGCTTTAACAGCCCCTGTCGTCTCCTGTTCAGCATCCAGAATAGCGGATGGAAAGTTTCCCTGCTCCCTTTCTGTCCCCATCCACGCCAGTGCCTCTACCCCAAGACCAAAATTTGTGATGTCCAGCCAAACTGATACTTCTTAACGCTGCCAAGGGTAACAAGTGGGACCACGACACTCAGTTTCCAAACTTTTTACCCAACTGCTCCATTGGCCAATGTGTTTTGGGGAGATGGGGAAAAGGAGAAGGAACATGCACCTCCTAAACTAGTGACCGGAGCAATGATTAAACACAATAAAGCTTTAAGTATCAAGCCTCTCCTATCAACACCTGGCAAAATCACAGCACAAATACTATGCAGCCTGAGAAAGAAATGTTTGTAGCCTGCTGTTGAACCAAAGGCAGCTCTCCAGACTACAGCTAAGAAACAGTTATCTCCTCTGTGGGGGGATTTAGCACCAAATGAAGGTGAGACAGGGACAGTGTGTCTGCACTTATTTAAACTGTTTTCAGTACTAAATATTCTGTAAGAATAGGAAATTGTGGAAAGAAGTCTGGAGGCTTCTCAATGTCAATGTTTTTTTTAGGCTTTTAGGAATGTATTTCCATGTGCTCTGTTTTCTTAAGTCACAGTAGTCTCTTCAGAGACTGGAAATTTAAAATCAGAGCTGTAAATTCAGTCTCTGGACCAGTAATTCCCATTTACATCATAAGACACTCAAGAAAAACCCTCACAGCAACATTTTGTTACAAACATGAGCTATTTAGCCATCCTGACTGACATCCTAAATTTTGCAGATTAAATAATGGGATCTCTAGCTTCACAAAAGTATCATTCTTCCCAGATGGTAAAAATAGTGTCGGATATTAAGGAAAAAACCTTTTTGTCAAATCAGTAATTTCAAAGTTACATTAGATTATTTTGAATTTCTCACTGGTGTTGTTACTGGTCTTCCAGGTGGTTACTGGGGAAGCTCAGATAGTTCATTATGCAAAAGCTAGTTTTCTGGTGGAATATAGGTTGATATGTTCAAAGGCACACAGGGTGGCGATAGGACAAACTTTTGTTAAAAGTAAGCGAGAGTCGGATGCTTACTTCTTCACGCTTTTGAAAATCGCCTGCTGTTTTTACTTCTTGAACATGAGAAGAAGGTTGGCCAGCGCAGCTATTACGGGCTACTTATAACAAATGCTTCATATTGCTGGTGACTGGGAGCCCCCAAGAGTTCTTGTCCTACATTTTGCCTGGCAATTAAATAGGCCGAGATATAATTTGCGCCCCATATTCTCTATGTTGAAGGCAGTAGGCTTCTTCAATTTTAGCCTAACTCTTCTGTCACCTTCACCAGTTTTACATTATTTATGTTAACTCCGTGGCCTAGGGGTGGGAGGGAGAGGGGAATTATTCCTAATTTACTGAAAGTGAGAGAAGAATCAGTCACTTCTTTCTTTAAATTTTTGTGGAGGATTGTTAATCAAAGTTAAAACAAATCTGTGTTCCAACGCAGAGGTGGGCGAGGAAATGTGTGCCTAACACATACGCACTTTGGGGCTCCTGCAGAAGGAAACAGAGTTCTGGAAACTGTTGTGAGAAAAACATTAAAGACACCAGGCTCGATGCTATGCCGCAGACTGGAATTGAAGCTTCGGACAATATCCAGCTATGTTTGAACCTACTTGAAGAGTGGCATTTTATTCTCCATCCCGGGATGCGCGACGTAAATTATCCCCCTTTCTTATTTGCCTCACGTTTGAGAAGAGCCTGGCTTGGAGTAGGACAATGACTTAAAGTAGGATCCAGGCAGAGAATACATCAGGTATTCGACCTGCAGGCCTATGAAATGCAGTGTCATCATAACCCAAAGGGCGTATCATTAGTCACTGAAGGAAGGAAGTGCAAGCATGCCTGGAGAAATCAATAGAAGGTCCTTGTCTAGTAACACGAAGAGAACAGCACCGATGTTTATGTCTTTGCCCTTCACATACTTTGCTCTTCCTTCCTCTCCAGTCACCTTTTCACTTTATCCAGAATTTCATTTTCCTGATTCCTGAGTATAAACGGACAAACGTAGTAACCAAGACTCGGGCTGCAATCCAGTCTTTTCTCAGAAAAAGAAAAATAAATCCATCAGGCCCAGTGTTGCTGTATGGTGGTTATCTGATTTGGCTCCTGCTAACTAAAAACATATGCAACTGGTTATCTCCATCAACACAGTTTAATTCAGCTCTGGTCCGTATTAGTGTGTTTTTCTGCAACTGATGTCTTTTAGTGCCATGGGTGAACTGTTACTGTTAAAATCATGTTTAAATATGAAGATCAAACAAATGGTCCAAAGGTTTCTAGCATCTAAAGATTCATTAAGCAACACAAAAATGCTTTGCCATGTTTTAATTAAACCTAGTAATTCTTCCCCAAAATATCATGCTTTTGATATATGAGGAACCAGATTAATACAAGATTTCAGAGTTTTGCTAGAATATGGGGTAGTAATTCAAAATTATCAAGACTCCTTTTAATTCCATAGCCCTGCACATGGCCCGTTCTTTCACTTTTGTGCCTCAGTTTACCCATCCATAAAATGAGTGAAATGGTAGCAATGTGCATCCTAGGGAAGCTACAAAGCACCACTCATTACTGTCAGGAAAATGCTCTGAAATTATTCAGCTGTATTCATAGCAAAAACCCAACAAATTAACAAAATATGTTCAGGCAATGCACATTTGTCGGCTTCCATGAGAAAACTGTGAAGTGTTATGAATAATGTGGTTCGTTGGTGGCTGTTTGTTCTAACAATCCCGATTTGTACGTTACATGAAGGCAAAGAAATCTTTTCATGCTCAGTTTGACCCTTCCTCACACTGCCCCTGATTTCTTTCCATTCTGGCCCTTGACAGGAGTACAAAATACACACCAAGGACAAGAATAACTTTTTAGACTAAGATAACATTTGTATTATTAGAAGAGGTTAGGGTGTGCCTGGGAGGGCAGGAGGTAAATCTGCTGAACAGTCTAAAAGCTTTATTTATAGAAACATCCTTTTTAAGAACAGGGGATGGAAAGAATATTACTAATAATGTCACAATAATCTCCAAGATCCCAAATCAACCAAGCTGTACATGAACATGCACGTGCATACACACTCCAGAAAGAAGTTTGTCTTATATATAAAGCTCGGACCCTGGATCAGTTTTCCAGCTACAGCAAATCAGCCTAAGTCTACGAAACTCGATGAAATAACGCCGGTTTACCCCAGCTGAGGGCTGTGACAATGTCTCATGACTTCAACCAGGAAAATCAGAAGCATGTTACACAGTACTGAACGCAGCTGCCTCCAATGGGAAAGAAGCAAGGTATCTCCCCTGACGAGTTTAACAATTTCTGACACGTCTGGCGCTCTAGCCATTTACCTAACAACCCACTTACCAGTGGAAAACTCTGAAATCAACCTTTCCACGGTCAGCTGAACTCCCCAGAGCTTCCTCAAGGAAACCAAAAATCTTCTAGGCTGTTCTCAAGAGAGTAAAAAAACCCAAACAAACCAACCCACAACAAAGGATACATTTTGAACCTGCTTGTAGGATTTAGGAACCAACATATCTTTTTTTTTTTTTTTTCCCAGTCTTTACTTAGTTGAGCACTCAGCCTCAAGACTGGTAACCAGTTTTCTGGGACTTTTCAGAGTTTGCGAGGCTTGTCCCTTTGTAAGAGAGAATCCAGGCTGTAATTCCTATACCCTGAAGAATATTTCTGAGAAAATTACTGCTGCCCTATCAAAGCACAAATGGTATGAAACTGTAGAATTGGCTGCTGTTCCCTATTCGGAGCATAAGAGTGCACTATAAAGGGGCAAAGCTCAGGTGGAGAAAGAAAAAAACCACCACCAACCACGAGAAAGCAACCCAAAACCTCCTACTGAAACACCTTTAGGAAAGTCTGCCTTCGACTGCTCGTCACGGCATGCTTTAAATAGCCTTGCCCCCACATCCACCAGCTTGGTAGGTGTCGGTCTAGCACCTAAAAGGAGTGAAGTGCTGAAATTCTAAATATTGGGATGTGGACCTGGCCTCTCACCCGAGATCTGTCCTCTGAAAGGAGACTGAATTCAGGATCAGGAAAGCTGAGCATCTTCCATATCTAAGGGAATTTGACTGCCTCTCTTTGCTGACAGCTGAAAAAGCTAAATTAATAAATAAACAAGACATCATTTGGGAGGGTTTTTTTGCATAGTATTTTATAGCCACATAAAAATATTACAGTGAAATATAACTTTTCTCTCACAACAGAGTGTTTGGGCTGTCTCCTTTAAATATACACTCCGAATACACCGAGAGCTTTGCACAGTTGAAATACAATTTTATTTTGAATAATATTATTTTTTAGCACACATATGCCACCATGGCTTATTTTTAACAGAGTGATGTCACCATATCAGTGAGATAACTTTGCAGAACGTCCTACTGAGCAGTAGAGGTGAACTGGCTTCATAATAAATAGAAATTAAACCCCTCCTAACAATGTTACATGAATGCAAAACAGAGATGCTGTTTGACACCTGCAGGACAGGGGAAATGCACTTCTGTGAAAGAAAATACTTGTGTACCTCACTCAGGAGGAGAATTTCTTTATTCTAGCGAATCTTAATTTTCTTGTGTATATGTGAACTACGTATATGTGTTCATTCTATAGGCAGCCAACCCTTGTCGTAACTCTGCTCATATTTGACCATAATATAAAAGACCTTCATGCTCATTGGAAATATGGATTCCACTGCCATAACACATATTGCCCACATACAACATATCTTTCACATTTACATGTCAGTTTTATTAATAATTAGATTTTATTATGATGTTTTAGGCATACTCTAAATGCATTAAAACATGTGGTCTTTGCCCCAAAGCATTTGCAGCTGGAAAGACAAATAGTGAATGAATTAACTGTTAAATCTGGTCGACCCCTGGATTTTTCAGTTTATCAGCAAGTCCAAAAAATACAAATGTTTTATGAAGATTAAAATGTCTTTTAAGGATATATTTCCAGCATATCAAAAAGGAAAACAAAACCATTTCAAATCAAATGAGAGGTTTCTCTAGACACACACCACACCATGTTCCAGTTGTGGTTTTAGCATATTTCAGTGGTTTCAACTGGGAAAAAAGACATGAAAAGAAGAAAAAAAAAACAAAGAAGGAAAAGTGGGAACACACCACCTTTGAAAGATTAATATTGGAATAATCTATTTCTGCTTTAAAAATAAATATTTGGGTTGGGGTTTAGGCTTGAATGACTGAGCCTAATTGGGACCAATTCTTCAGATGTCTTTTTTTTTGGTTCTTTTTTCAAAAGTTCCTGCTAACACTTCTCCAAACTCTGCTATCAGTGGAAAAAAGGGGGAGAACCCCGGAGCCAAGTGATGAAGCTGCTCCGAGATTCATAGTTCAATGTTATTTGTTTGGTTGGGGGCTCTTTCTTTTTTTTTTAATAAACTATCCCCAAAAGCCTATCTACCTAATGAGTATTATCTGCTTAATTTCCTGCAGGCTTCGATGCAGAAGCAGGTCAGTTGGTTTAATTATCAGCTATGGAGACGTGAAGGAACTTGAAATTCACTTGAAATATACAGTGGCTTTTTCCCTGGATTCCTTCGCATTAACAAAAATACCTGTTCAAAGAACAGATTGATTCAGCTGTGACTTAAAGAAAGATAAGATTCTGTGGCAGGAAAGTAATAATGCTATTATTGTCCACTGGACAGAGTATATTTGCACGGTGATTAGTGATGGCTAATATAGTGAAATGTTATACATAGAGAAACAGGCAGGAATTTACCTTCTGACTATCAAATCTCTTTGGTTTTAAAATGTAGTCCTACTCCCTCTATCTCTATCATGCTGTCGATTAAGCGCCAGACAGACCCAGAAATGCGTTATGAATTTTGGAGTCTTATATCCATATGATACTATTCAGATGACGGACTCTCCATCGCTGTGACAGAAAAGCACGCAACACTTACTCCAATGATTGGATCCCTCACTGGGAGATTTTTGGCACAGGAGGGAAAAGCTTTTCCTTTTAAAATAGGCTTTTTCTGTGTCCTAGATAAAGTGTGAGGAAGGCTAAATAAGCAATAGTAGGTTGCCATGCCTTCCAAGTTCACTTCTTTTCTTTTTTTTTTTTTTTTTCCCTTTTTTTTTCTTTATAATTCTGGGAGTTATTATTGGCAAGTCTTTATTCAGAGATAGGCATGTAGAGGAAGCATTCATAAGGAAGGAAATCCAATTAATTTTGTTAGAAATCCAATAGTCTCCCAGTGAACACAGACTTCCACCACAAATCTGCAAGTTCATAGAGCCGTTAAGGCACTTCGAGCATCCACACAGCTGAAAGACGGAGCTTGGGCTCCATATGGCTAGAGTGATATCTGTAATATCCCATAGAAATCCATTGAGAACACTTAGGAAAGCACAATATCCTTTAAATGTAACCTTGATAATGAAAGGAAAGGGCTCCTGTTCCTAAATAAAAAACAACAAGCCCCGACAGGTCGGAATTGATACCAGCATTTGCTGCTGCCTGAAACTCCTGCCGTGCACTGAATGCTGCAAAAGTGTCTATTATTTTTAACTGTTGGGTTATTGTCCATCTTTAAGGATGGGGGAATTTTAGGAGCGACAATTAATAATAATAATAATAGAAAAAAAAGCTTAGTGTTATTGCAGACCTCTAGATAAAATACCTAAGGGGCAGGGGTGAGTGAACAAAGGAAGCCGAAAGGAAAAAGCAGATATCTCAGGCTCGTTTTGGAGAGAGCAGCTTAGAAACCCCTGAACTGAGGGTTCTTTATATATAGCACCACATTGAGTGACAAAATGGTAGCTGTCATAATGTGCCAGTTAACATGTCCAATATGAGCCGATCGTTTAGTGTCCCCTGGGATTAGAAGACAGAAACATGACAAAGAACAAAGAACTCGGATCAATAATGCTTGGGGAAATAAGACAGAGAAGGTTATTTACTCTGCATTGATCCGTTGCTGCAGTCGCGTAAACTTGGCCTGTTTTTCTTTTGTTAACCTTTAAGCTTGAGTATACTCACAAGCAACTAGGGAGCCAACTAACAGGTGTAGATTAAGGATCGAAGGAGGTCATCGTACCTCTGTCACCACTAGGCACCCATGTAACAACATCCCTGAAGAAATTTAAACATCAATAGCTATAATAAGGGCAAATTTATCAAGCTTGGCCTACTTTTGCTGGGAGCCTGGCTGTGTCCAGTCAGTTTGCCCTTGCTAAAGCTCAATTGATTTGGACATTCTTTTACTAGAGTTGATTATCAATTGTGACACAACAAATTTGTTAGCTTCCAAGCACTGGAGTTGTTGTTGCCATTGGAGCCTCTGAAGTGAAAACACCTGGCCGTGCTCAAGTTTTACTCCTGCTGAGGAAATAAAAAAAAAAATTAGAAAAAAAAAGAAAAGGGGAAGAAGAAGAGAAAAGCAGAGAAGCCCTTTGGTGATCTCTCTATAGATGCTGGTTGTGTTGGAGATACCTGTACTGTGCAGCTGGAACATCTGGATTGCCATTTTTGGAAAATTAGGAGCATGAGGAAATATTAACTTGAAGGAAACTGTTTTCAGCAGGAAAAGTCCCGACAGCTGTTAGCTATTCATTTTTTTATGTTTTATGATTTGTCACCTAAGTCATATGGAATCATTCCTGTTCCCTGTGTGGATGACAGACTTTCGAAACCAAGAAGTAATGAATACCGTATGACGGGCAGCAATATTCTTTAAGCATGACTATTCAAAAGAAATAATCATTCTCGCTGAACTCCACAGAACTTGTTAAATGTGAAAATTCATTCACTGATGCTCAGGAGCTGTAGTTAATTAGACTAAGTGGACATTTTGTGTAGAAACATGATGGGATGGAATTTGTTTGTTGAAAATACTGACCCTGTGTTTTTTCAGTTTAATAGTAAATGTTTCATGTTGTGCCAATAGTATTAGCAGTACATTAAAAATGTAATTCTGGAAATATTTATCTTATTTAGTTTACTTCAAAACAAAAAGGATTATTTAGCATCATTATAGTAGCATTTCTGTTTTTCAGGATCAAAGTATATGCCCCTTGTCATGCTATAAAACATTTTGACTTGCGTATTGTAGAATAAGAGAAAATAATCAAATAATATAAAAATAAAAGACTTTATACTTAAAAATGGAAAATAACTTTTAAAAAATCTGAAAAAAGAAGTTAAATGGTATGGTAGCCTTTCTAAAACAGACATTTTACCCAGAATTTTGGGCTTAAAGCAGTAGCCAAGCTGAAGCATTTCCTTTGAGATTAATATTTTGGCTTTTGATCAACACATTAAAATTCCTGTGCAGGATGAATACCCGTATATCTCAAGTGTAGGGGCACAAAATCAGTTCACCACAAATCCAGGCACTTGCAAATGAGTTTCATTTGGTTTTTGGGCTGGTCAGCTATACATAGCCATATCCAGCACCCATTGCTACCCGATAGTTTAGGTGAATAAATTTACGGACGTGGCTCTACTCCTCATTTACCACCCTGTAGTACTTTTGGTCACTGCTGGCACTCGGGCATTGACTGGCAAAGCTATGGCTCAGCTCAGTGTTTTGCAATGGATTCTAGAAAGCAACCCCCTGAATTACACTTCCTATCGCAGCTTGCTTTCGTATGGCAGACAGAGATGTGGTTGCTTGGGCTATCCTTTATCCTGTTAATATGGCAATCAGAAAACTTTGAATTTAATTTAAGAGAAGTGGCATCTTTTGTTTATCTGTAATTATGAGGCACAAAACAAGGAACCTATTGACAAACAAAATGAGATCCCGCTTCCCTCTTAGAGATGGGAATCTGTTGTTTGCATCTCTTGGCATGCAAAGATTCAGCTTGTGACCCTTGCCCCATCACCCGTAAAAGTGTCACCACACTTTTTAAGAGCATTTAAGGCATTTAAGAGCATGGGAGGGAGAAGGCAGCAGCTTTTAGGGCATCAGAAATGACAGTAATGTGCACTAGAACCGTCTGCACAAGCAGAGTGCGGTGAGGCAGTTGTATTAGATCAATCTGTGCCAGAAGAGAAGCCACTGACAGTTTATTTCTGTGTTGGAGAATGAGCTGCAAAGTGCACAGTCCTCATTAGGATAAATGGAGAACAGCTCAGTTTGGTCCTCACCAAAACTTTCTACCAGGCAATGGCTATTCAGAGCTCTACGTGGAATGAGTTAGGGCTCTCTTAGCCCTGCCAGTATGATAAAAAACAGCACCCCGGTTAGCAATAATCAGCATCCTTGGCCGAGGGTCTATGGATTGAGTGAGCATGGAGAATGAATTACCCTCTTTCCACTAGATGTGGTCCCTCTAGGTCAGGGCTCAGGTGAGAGGAAAACAGTGTTATGGAGCTGCTTTGATTTACAGCTGAGGACCTGGTCTTAATGGCTCAATGGGGCTTTGAAGGTGCTTCTCTGCACTGGGAGCTTGGGGAGCAGATATGTCTTACAGCAGCAGAGACAGAGCCCATCTCATGGAAAGGCCAACGGTGCTGGAGCCTGCTCTTTGCCCTGTCCCCGGCCCCATGGACCCTCTGGGGAGGGTGGGATCGTGACACAGGACCATGTCCCCCTCCCAGGCACATTGCAGCCACGTGCAGTCCTCAATTTGCAGCTCTGAAGTTTCCAAACCCCCATGTGATACTGCAGAGCACTGGGCAAGATTGGATTGGGGAGGGAGATCCTGGGGCCAAACTGGGGCTGAATCGTTCCCCAGGACTAAATAGGGCAAAATTGGGACGACTCTAAGGAAACTGCCTTGGTGCTTGCCTCTGTGGTGGACTGCTCCAAAATAACATGGAGTCAATGAGCAGAGATGGAAGGGGTGTGGGATCAGGTCTTCTTCTAGCCAAAGAGGAAAAGCTCATTATAAAAACAGCATGAAGAGACACTGGAAGAGAAAATAAAAAGAGCAGAAAAAGGAACGGAGAGAGGGAATGGCGCACAAGCAACTCTCTATATGCTGAAAAGCATACGTGAAAAAGCTTCAATTCACCTTTCAAAACCACTTAAACCCAAGCGTTAGTGTAAGCAAAATAAGCTTTTCAAACTCGGTTGTGGAGCCAAAAACCCAAAGCAGATGACGGTGCACTAAGACACCACATTTCCTGGTTGCATGCTTATGCTAGCATGCCTTCCTCACCCAGAGGCCTTGTCCACCCTGACCTGTTCCCTTGTAATGGCCAGTTGGCCGCTTGGCTCCTCTCCCAGTAGCCAGCGCTCTCCAAGCGTGACATCGATCATCGCTGTAGTAAGGAAGATGGCACTTACCTGATGGGGTAGGCGGAAGCTCCCTCTCTTACCATATGCTGGGAATTGTCAGTGGCTGCTTGAAGCCAAGGCTGGCTTTTTCTCCTGCCAGGAAACAGGCCTTTTCCAGAGCCTGCCAAAAAGAAGGAGGAAAAAAAAAAAAAAAAAAAGGAAAAAAAAAAAGTTTTTGTGTATTACGTTTCACACTGAGTAGTTTTATAGCAGGCTGGGCAGCACCGGGAATTATGGATCACAGTTTCCTTTGGCACTGGGGACAGACAGCAGACAGTGAAATAAGAGGCACTACAATGGGTAAAGGAAAAAAAAAAAAAAAAAAGACAAAAGAAAGTGTTTATATTGATTCTCTCCAGAAATACAAGACCTGCCACAGCCAAGCAGACTACTGAGTCACTAAAGCCAGCATCCTGACTCCAGGGGTGCTTCAGAGGAAGAGGAGGGGAGGAGGCACGTTGCCAACTGTTCCACGTCCTTTGGAGAGCAACACCTTCCTGATCCCGGCCCGACTGCGTCCTGGCACACAGCACTTGACTGCTCAGTAACCTTCCTCAGCTCCACAGACCCCATCCCGGTTCCCCTTCCACTGTTCAGGTTGGAAGAAGTCTGGTGTCCACATGTGTTCACACCACTGCCCCAGGCACACTGATGGTGGGACCAGCCTCCTGGTCCTTTTTGGTCCTGCGCTGTGGACTGGGACCAGCATGGACAACAGAGATGCTGATCCTCTGTAAAGGAGACCTGAAAATTGGATTTGCCCAGGGTCAGTTTGGAAACCACTAGGTCACTTGGATAAGCATGGCTGCGACATCTCACGCCACGGCGTGGATTTTGTTTCCTGCAGGTGCCATCACTAACGCTGTGAAAATCCCCAAAATATCCGTCCCTCAAATGCTGAGACAATCCCCAGCCTTTCAGGAAAAAAACAGTTTGGTCCAAAAGCTTTGATATACTCCTGCTGGCAGCAGGCAAACCTGAATCCAAGAAAGGAAGACCAACATCTCTGTAAAGCATCTAGAAATTGGAAAAAAAAAAAAAAAAAAAAGGAAAGAAAAAAAAACAGGAATTGGGGAAAAGAAAGGAAGTATTTTCTTCCTGTGTCTGGTGGTGCAAACATTGGTGCTGCATCAGAAGAAATGGTTTTTTGAAACAGATCCCCTCCTCCTCTATATAAATATCCCATCTTTCCTTCTTTTTACCATTTTTTTTTACAGAAATGAGAGAAAAAGCAGAAAAAAACCCTGCCATCCAGACAGTGAAGAGATCTCCTTTGAATCACAAATCACAAAAAAAGGGTTTTTTTCTTTCAGTGAGGGGGTGGAGTTGAAGTGTTAGAAATCCAGGCCAAGGGATTACTTCACATTTCTTCTAAGGAACGAAAACTTTTAAAAAAAGAAGGGTCTATTTTGTATTACTCAGCAGTTCTTTTTTCTTATCCTTCTATGGCAAGTTGTTGGGTTTTTCCCCTAATAAGTGTTTATTACGCAGTCCTGCACACCCACACATCCACACGCGCACACACAAACGCAGAGCTCTTTATAAAGAGAAAATCAGGCTGGCGCTGCAAAAGTGCAGAGAAGATCTTTCGCTAAAATGATCTCAAGGTCAGTTTTGGGGGTCTTTAGGTTTCTATATTCAATCCAACCACGTTTCATGTCTCTGCTTTGCTTGCTTAACTTACAAGAAACTTGGGCACAATTTTGCTTGTGTTGGCAGTTTTTAGGTGTGGATTCATGCAGGCTATTTACAAGATGCCAAGGGATGTCAAATCCTGAACATGTGTTTTTGTCCTACAGTCATTCTCTGACAGCAGAAATAGTCTGCAGCTTATCAGATCCATTTGCTGATATTTAACATCTTTTTTTCCCGACAAAGGTTTGGGGTGAGATGAATTTTAATGTTTCTCTGCGCTGAAGCTGACAAAAAAAAAAAACCCAACCAACAACAACAACTTTATGCATCTAAGTTAGAAAGTGGAGCTTTAAACTGTAAAGAAAAAAAAAGCCAACTCCCTTATTTACAGCATTTTTACTTTTCCTACGTAGATACAATTCTGCTTGTTTTTTTAAAACACTCAAGGTATTTGTTAAACATATACTCAATCAAGAGGTACAGCCACATAGTCATAGATCGAGACATGCATTTTTAGGGAAGACAATGCATTTTAATGTATATTCCTGACATAACTGACAATGCACTAAAAAGTCTGATTATAATTTTTATGGGATTATATTTAAATAAACTTGAGCAAGATATAAAAAATACATTTTCTCCCTTTTTAACATTATTTCTATAATAAGGACACAAAAAGCAAAATAATTTTTAAAATGTAAAAATTTTGGTAAAATTATCAAGTAGAAATAACACTGTCTGAGCCTATAATTCCCAGACAATTTTAGCAAATAGTGAACTTCCTAAAATAGGGTTTTATAAAAATATACAGGTTCTCAAATACTAGAAGAAATACTTTGAAAAGAGAATAGAAACTTAAATAAGCATTGATATAGATATAGAAGGCGAGGTAGTAATTTTGGAGACCATTTGCATATTATGAGCACACATAGAAGAAGTGAGTTTAATTTTGCCAGTAAAAATTGCTAACGGAAAGGGGGGCATTTTTCATAAATCTGAGTCATAATAAACACTTGAACTATGTCTACTATGTGGGGCACCTTTTAAATTCACAGTGCCGTATACATATGTGTTCATATCACAGTAGATTTGTCATCCCTGGATTCTGCAGACATCATTCTATTTAGAGCTATTTTTCTCCGCTAACCACCTTCATCAAGTTCTTTGTTTCTGCACAGCCTATATGTTAAAACATGCCCAGCACCGTAACCTTATGCCTAAAAGTACTACTCAGAATAAAAAAAGTGCCTAATTTTTCTTTTTTTCTGGCAGTGAACAGAGAAAGCTAATATGGAAGTTTGAATGCTCAGTGTCTTCTCCAAAATTATCCAGACTGCTTTTGTTTGCAGAAGTTAGATTGTGCAAGCTGTTGCTGTGTGGCTTGTCCTGGTAAGTTAAGAAGAACAATCTACTTGAGAGGTTTCCAATTATTCTTACTTCTGGTCAGGTTAGATATACAATTAGATCAGATCCCTGACAGGTTTTTGGCTTCTCCAGTTTCAGACCAAGCCTTTATTAATCCAAGTGCATGCAGATGGAAATGATTTATTTTCTGTTAGCTGTTACATGAATTTGATTGTCAACAAAATCTCTCTCAGCTTTCAGCAGGGTTTGGCGTCGGCCTTTGCATCTGAGGTGGGGTGTCCACCTCAGCCAGATGAGTTCGGTTTGGCAGAGGCAGCTCGGCTGATCAAAACTCGCAGAACTTAGAATCAAATAGTCCGTACGGACCTCGGAAAATAAGCATTTCACAGGAAAGGGATGTATGGGCAGAGGTGACTCCTGGGATCCTTCCTGCCTGCGGTTTCCTCTTCTGCTGCTGTGCTGCCAGCTCTTCTCAATATATCGCTGTTCCACTGGGCCTTGTCCTTTACTTTGTTGGCAAATAAGGTAAATGACCCCTATTCTGGCTGCCCATATGCTGCTAACATCATTGGTTTTGTTTCAGCAAACTGCAAGAGGATGGTATAGACAGATGCCAAAAGAGAGGGCCCCCATAAACCCAACAGGCCCTGCTGTGAATCACCAACGTGCCGGGGTGAGTGGCAGCCGGCATCTCCTTAGTTATTGAAGAGAGCAGCTGTGTCATGTTCGGTTAGTTTACATCATAATCTAAATCAACCATGAAGGATGAAGATGCATAGAAGGAAAGAAAGAAACAAAATAAAAAAAAAAAACAAACCCAACAAACAAACCAAAGCAAACCCCACAACAATAAACTGAAGGGATGTGTTCAAACAAACTCGGTACAAACTGCGTTTGGGTTCGGTCCTAACTAAACAGAGCAGTTGCAGGGAAAGGGCTGGCTCAGTTGCCAATTCCTTACAAAGTGTCTGCATAACCTGCGAGAGAGGGAGAGGAGCTTTGTCCTCTACACGCAGATGTTCGTACTCTTATTCTTTCCCCTCTGCTTCCACGTCCTTGTCTTCCTCCTGTGGCCCCGACAATTCATTAGTTCTCACCTCAGACTGGAAGCAGGTCCAGGGAGAACAGGCAAGTTCGTTACAGTTTGGCACGTGGAGTGTGTTAATTGTGATACAGCTAAAGGCTGTTACTGCAGATTCGAAGGAGGACTGTGACACCTGCCTCCACATCGGGGGCAGCTTTGGTCCAGGCTTTGGCTCCAGGAACTTGCCTGGTCATGAAGAAGTCCTTTTTTGGAAAGTATAATAAAATGTGAAACTGCTTTATTTCTTGTATCTAAGGGTTTAATTTTTTTTTTCCCTTTCTTTTCTCCGGGTGAAGCTGTGGTCTGATAGAGGAAAAAAAAAGGGGGGGAGGGGGGGCAGGGAAAAGGGCTATAAAAGGATGATTCTGGGCTATGAGAATCATTTTCCCTGAGGTCAGGGAGGCTGAGGTGCTCTTATACCCCTTTCCTCTTTGTGCTTATACATGTATCTTAGATGCTGATATTTAGGTGCTACAGAGTATGGTTTATATGTAGCAATAGAAAAAAAACCCCCACAACCTGAAAAGATTGGGGTATTGTTTCTCTTTTATTTCTCCTGCTGTATTTTGAGGGTTAGAACCTTTTTAGCACAACAAAACCTCTCGAAGGTTTTGGAGCAAAATTCTGTTAGGAGTAGTAGGAAAAATTTACCTAATGAGCTTTAAAACGGGCCTTAAAGACTTTCATAAGACACCTAGAGCAGCCCTGGAAAATGGTGAGGATGCAGTGAGCGGGCTGTAACATCTAGTCCTAGGTGTTCTACTTTCTTTCCTAGAAAGAAAGGACAAATTCCTTGGGAACTGCTAGAAAGAAGTTCAGTTGCTTAAAACTGCAGCATTTCCCAGCTCATTGCAACTAGTGGACTCTCCGTAAGTAGAGGTGAAACAGGCTGAGGTTCTGCTGGGTGGCCAGGTCATTGTGGCAGCCTTTAAAGCATAGGTAACCTCAGTGTTTTTCTTGTAGGAACGTGAGCCGCAAGGTTTATTTTAGATGAACTCCATCTCCTACATGATATATAATGAAGACTGAGGAGGAAGAAGTGGCAGCAGAAAGAGGCAGCTTTGAGGAGGTGATGTTTCTGTGGTTTCAGGAGGTGTTAAGCAGGGCTGAAGCACTTCTCACTTCATGAGTAATCAAGAAGTGAATGCTCAAACCAGTTGAGCATCCCCTCACACATGCCACTGATGAAAATCAAATGGAGGTCAGCAGCAGCTGAAGGTCTGTGTTGGCTGTCCTCCTGACCAAGCTGCCAGACACTGTGCCAGGAGCCTCCAGAGAAAAGCATGAGGTTTGTCAGTTTGATTTTTAATATTTTTGGGGGGATGGCAACTAGAGAGCCTATGTCCTCTATGGTACAGCATGGAATAGAGAGGTTCTTGGTGGATATCTACCTGCAGCCCAGGTCTCTTCTGGGTGCAACGTGAATAAATAACTACAGTATGTCCTACATTAAGTGCCTTACAGAGTCCTTGTCCCCTCAGAAGGGTTTATTGCTTACAAAGGTTTCTGTGAGAGCTGCCTGACAGAAACATGTTGCTTCTGAGTGCCTAAGGGAGGAAGCATGAGGTACGACAGCTCCCTGGGGCTGGAGTAGCAGAAAACGGCAGTGTGCAGTTCAGCTTGTTTCGAAAAGCTCCTTAAAAAAAAAAAAAAAAAAAAATCATGTTTTTCTGTTTCAAGCGATTCCTACTTGAGGAGATGGGAGATTTTTCTGGTCTTTTGGGTGGGAACTCTAGTGCCAGCTTCCCATGGCAGGTATTGTGAGTCAATGGGGTGCTCGCAGCAAATGTGCAATGGAAAGTTGGGTTACTTCTCATCTCTTGTAAAAAGTTTTCAGATATGGAGACAAAGACTATTTAAGCCAGATACCTCTCACTTTCCAAGCACAATACATACTTTCCCTTCTTTCTTCAAATGCAGTTCCTTTTGCAAATCTCTGTGGAGAACAATACAATAATCAGCTCTTAACATCTAATTATGCCCTTCCCTTTACAAAAGAAACTCATATTCTTAAATAACACTTCCTGGCAGCAAAGAGCTCTGTGGCTCACTTTGAAAGAGAGGGGAAAACAATGCAACCCAACCCAAATATCTTCAGATCATTAACGTGGAGGGAATTGGGTGCAGAATCCTTTCTTAGCCTCATCACTAGATGAAAATAATACTTACCCTTGAGCACTTGGCTGCGTTCTTGTACCGAATGCCGACAATAATCTAATCAGTTAACAATTCTCATTCTGATGATCATTTTCCTGTGAATTGTTTCAAGGGTAAGAAAAAAAAGAAAATATAAATAAATGAGACTCCTTCACTGGAAAGATAGCGGCTGACCAAGAGTCTACTCTCTTGTACTTGGCTCCTTGTAACTATTCAGATTCTTCTCCCTGCTGGGTGAAATGTCAACCTGCAGGTCAGTAAGCTAAAAAAGGCCCTTTTCACTAAAATCTTACCCCTATTTTGCCCAGAGGCGTTTCATAGCATAAGCAAAGCACTTGAGGTCTGCAACTACTGGCCTATATGGCAACTTCCCTTTGTGCTTCAGGAATAGGGTTGGGGTTTGTTATTTAATATAAAGAATGTTTGGGGGGTTTTTTCTTCTTGTGGAGTAAATTTCAGCCCCGAAATGTATGATATGTGCTGCATTTGGTGCACTCTCCCTGAGGCAAACCAGGGGATCTGTAAGTGGTACTATTTTTCCTATCAGCCCTGGAGAGTAGTGTGGCAGCCCTGCGTGTTATTAATGGATAAAATCTGAGCAGCAGCCAACCCCAAGGTGAACCCTATGCATTTAAAACATTTCATCAGACAGCTAAGTATTTTTTTTTCCTTCACTACAGCGGATATCTCTACTGCCACCACTCAATAGATCCCGATAGAAGAGAGCAATAGCTGGACTCACTAATGTGAAAATTGATAGTATGAGCTCTCCAATGAAATATAAACAGCTCTGTGTTTCTTAAGTGTCAATATCACGGGGCTGGGCTGAGGAGGTGGTGCGCTGGATTAACCCTAGAATTATCCAGGAGGGGGGAGAAGCTGGTAAATAGGAAATATTTGTCCAATCAGCCAGGGCTCATTTCTGAAGTGGATAAGATGGGCTGCTGTTGACTCTCAGCTGCTGTCAGCTAGAAACCCAGCTACAGTTTACAGCTCCTGTAAACTGTAGTGTTTCTGGAGGCGGGAGGAAGGTCAGACTGGACTTTTTTCTCTTCTTTCCACCCTCCTGTTTTGTCTTGAAAAATTGGGGAAAAGAGGGGACGAGGAATGATGTGAGAATTAGGGCTGCAACTTTGCAGACGCCTCTGCAGATGCCCAGACAGGCACGCTGCATTGGGAGCAGCTCCTGGCAAGCCGCAGCACTGCTGTCAGAACAGCGTTTATTAGAAAAGCAGTTTATTGTGGAGGGGAAACCTGCGACATGCAGAACAAATATCCTTGCTTCAGGAGAACTGAGACCTTGCATGCTCATTCCCTCTTACAGAAACACTTAACCAAAAGGGTCCCTGCAAGGGAAGGCAGGAGGGCTGGCGTTTGGATGTTTCCAGGGGTCAGATTACCTAAACTCTTTCACTGTTATTGTGTCCATCGATGGATAAGGAAGGAATGTTACTTTGCACCTTCTGCTCTGGCTGGGGAACTGAAAACAGCTAAGACCGTTCCTTTGCTGGCATCAGAGTCACCTCCTGGTCCCCATGCGTGAGCTGGACATCGCTAGGTGTGGGTTACAAACAGCCCAGAGCAATGTTGTTCTTTTGACAAAGAAACGGTTTCCATGGAAACTTTTAAATATACCCAAGATTATGTAAGTTTATATCCAATATACCTCTGGAACATTTATATTGATAGGCTGCAGAAACACATTTTTAAAAAGAATTTACTTAAATTTCTTTGGCATTTGTTCTTTTTGAGAAAAACAAGCAATTCTGCATACTGCTTCTCAGTATTTAAATAATGAGATTATTGAGCTAAGTGTGGGCAAACGAGTATGCAATAAACCCAGTTTTGACTGGTAAGGGTTGGCGGGGGGGGGGGGAGAGAATTAAAAAAATACGAAATACACATCCTATAAATCATCACAAAGTCACCAAAAACCTCTTTGTAAATATATATTATATAAAGTGCTTTTCATGCCTGTGTGGCTGGAGAGTTGGACTTATCTTGAGTTTCTCTTCTTCAGCTTATTTACTGAGTTTTCAATCTGCTTGTTGAGGCTTAAGGACTCTTCTACTTATGAGTCAACCCTGGAACCAAAGCACACGGTGGAGGATCATGCCTAAGTTGAGGGTTCTTAACCCTGAGTGAGCAGACTGAAGATTTAGTAAACAAGCCAAAAAGGACTTAAGATAAGGTGGCTGAGCAGCCCTTTGGGAGAAGGGGGGAAAGGGGCGTATTAGTAGGAGGGAATCTCTCATCTGCACAGGAATAAATACGTGAGGAGGGCACTGCCTCCACGCACTCTCAAATCAGCAGGTTTTTCCTAAGTTAGGTACTCACAGGTATGGGTTTATGCCTATGCAAAGCAGGTTTCAGCCAGCCCCAAGTCACCAGGAAACTTCTCACTAGTGGTGCACGTGAAAACCTTCCCTGTACAAACCCTTTCTCTCCCTGCACAAGAAAAATTGTCCAGGTTTTAAATTTAATTCTCAGTGTCGTAACTCAGAGCTTTGTTTCTGTTGGAACCTGAGACTTGGAGCCTCTTCCAGTCCCCAATTTTCACAGTCCTGTTTCAAAATTGCTGTGGGCTTCACAGGTGTAGAACATTTTCCCAGCCACAGCAGTAGCAAACTGCAGAACTGAGCAACTGGGATGTTAGTGCATGGCAGAGGTAAGAAAACTATGAGGTGTCCTACTGGGGACTTGCATCACCCAGATAATTAAGAGTGGTCTGGGAAGCAAAGGCTAGAAGTTTGAGTCTAAAGAGTCACTTGGAGCTTCACTGAGGTTGCTCCAGTTTACAGCCTGAGCTGGTCAAGTCATTCCTTGTTTTGCTTTCTTACTGTCTTCAAAATGTGCTGTGATTTAAAGATAAAACAGTTAAAAATTAAGAGGAGACAACAGCATCCTTGCTGGATTTTTTCCTGTTACTTGATTAAGAACTTGAAATGCCAAAAAAAAATAAAAACATCTTCATTTGGAAAACTTTAGGCTGGACTTGGGAAAATTGAGTTGTACCTTAAAGAGGAATACAGACTTCAGATTTATACAAAAGTATATACTGAAGTATATAAAACTCATAAAGCATACCCTTCTACCCAAAAGCATAAGATTGGTTTGAATATAATGAGGTTGTATAATAAAAAAGTAGTTAGCAGAGGAGGATTACTTGTGGTTTTCTCATTTAATGTTTAGATTTCAAGCTTCCATTTTCCTGTGTACAGACCAGAGACCTTTAATGCAGTCTGAATTTCATGCAATATCATGACCTCAGGAGAGGAAAACACAAGACATCTAAGAATCATGAAAAAAAGGGGACTGAGAGACCTTAAATCTGCACCCATAGATCTGGTCAAGGGAACTCTGCAAAGTCCAAGGACTGTCTGCCTGCTTTTGGTCTGCATGACTTTGTTACGTGGGCGGAACTTCTTACTTTGAGAGGTCTCCTCTCTTGGAGGGGGCTGGAATTCTCCTTTGTTTGATGAAATATAGAGAGCACATATGAAAATATTTCAAGTCTGTTTTTATACTTTATCAACAACAATTTTTTTTGTAGAAAACAATTCCCATTTTCTGACCAACTCTGGTGAGAGTTTAGTCTTCTGTTTATTATTAGTGAACATGTCCAAGAGTTTTGCTGATGTGTTTATTATCAGTGCATCAAAGCTTGATTGATAAAATAAACTAATGTGGTCAAGAGTTGAGGTATTTGAAAAGTTTTTCTGACTAGCTGAAGCAAAGCTGAAGAGAAAGATAACCTGTGCCAGCTTTCCCCTCTTGGCTGGATGGGAAAAGGCCATCAGACAGCTAATTCCTCTCCACTCAGAGGGTGATTCTGAGAAATCATCCTGGGCATCCAAATAGGAGCAAAACTGGCATCAGTCTCTGAGGAACAGTGAACATGGTTGAAATCAGTGCTCCTGTGTCCTGATGACATGCATTGCTACCTCACCTTACTTTGCTTTCCTTTCGTCGTTCTCTCAGAGCTTTTCCATGGGCTGGAGTCTCAGGTAGTTATGTGGGTACCTGCCTCTGAAACTAGCACTGGTTGAAAGGAGGGGAAAAAAAAAAAAAGCATTATAAAAGATAGTTTCATATGAAGGAGGGAAAACCTAAAGGAAACTAAAGCAGAAAAGCTAAGAGAAAACAATGAAGGTGGAAGAAGACATATCCATAGCTCATTTAATCTCATGACTGTCATTTCTACCTGGACAATGGCTGTTAAAATATTGGCTGGATAGTGGAGGAAGAGTAGACATATGATCAGTGAAACATTAATGAAAAATGAAATAGTATTTCAAGAAGCTTTAGCTGTGTGGGTTCTACCTGGCGCCTTGGGAGAACACCTTGCTCTCAGTGACCATGTACTGTCACTGATGTAGGGTGTGTTTTTCTCAGTTAAGTTAATTTTAGGGAAAGGCTGATGCCTTCTGGAGTTGTAAATGCTCAAGTGACGAGTCCTCTCCATTTTCCCACTGAGCTTCGTCTATAAGTGCAAAAACGACTCCCTGCTTGGCACAGGCTCTCACCCCCAGGAAGAAAAGGAGAAGCTGGCAAAGTATTTTGACCACTGACTTGAAAAGGCTTTGCAAATTGTCACAAGGCCAAAAAAGGAACAGCAAAAAGCCGGTGCTTCTCCTCTGGCTAGTAGTGGCAATGCAAACCTAGCAGGAGTGAGTGCCCAAGTGCCCAGAAGTTCATTAATGTGTGATCTGATTAAATAAATGTTTCAACAAAAGGTGACATTTCTTGCCTGGCTTCGCCAAGCCCCCATATAGGGTCCTTAAATCTGACAGGTTTCATCCCGGTACTCGATAAAAGAAAGTAGTGGTGACATTGCTTAATGGGAAGTCTGATCCATTAACTGCTCTCTCTGCGCTGCAGAAGGGATGGTTTGGGGAAGCGGAAACATCTTTTAATTTGGTCCCATTTGAGCCTCTCTGAAAACTACGTTTAAGATGGGTAGTGGATTTTAATTACTCTCTGTAGGGAGAGGCAAACTTCATCTGGATTTAAGAAGCACTTGAATATAAGGAGGTCTAGTTCTACCTCTTCTGAGTCAGTGTCATCCAAGGACTGAGAGGAGGGGTGACGGGCACGCTGTGGAAACTTTTCAAAACATCTCCCTTCCAACAAGTCTGTAAAAATGCTGAGCTGAAAGGCGAAGTAACTCACTTGAGACTCATTTTCAGTATGGCTAAAGTTCTGAAACCCAGACTGCAAAATCTCAGGAAGCAGCTGGGGTCCTAATTAAAACAAATCGTTAATAGATTTAGCAGGCCAAATTTATGCTTTTCAATTAAAAACGCTATTGGGTTTGGTGTCTGCTTGTGTTCTTGTAGGCGCGCGTGTGCACTCATGTGTGCGGATATAGGTGTGAGTTAGTGGTGTAATGCGGCAAGGGATTGGGTCAAAGCTCTTGTCCACAACATGAGCTAATGGATTCAGAACATCTTGGTAACCAAAGTGTAACAACTTCAGAGCAGAAGAGCGCGCGTCAAGACAAATGCAGTGTCAAGGACACTTTATGCATTCGTTTCCTGACCACAGACCGCTTGTCCTTCTGCATGAAGGCAGTCGGGCATTTTTCCTCACAATAGTTTGTTCTCATTTGAAAGCTACAAATGTTTTACAGTCAGCGTGATGGGTCCAAGCTATTGATTGACTGGTGGTCACCCAGGAAGAATTTGTCCTTCAATTAGCCCTGCTTTTTTTCATGTACTGCTGAATTTCACACTTCAGACCAGAGGATCCGTTTGTTTCACTGGAGTGGCTCTTTCACAGGCTTTTCACTAAAACTGGGGTAAAAGCTTTTTTGTTGTTGTTGTTATTTAAATTATTTTTATAGTATGACAATAATTCTCATTACACCAAATTTGATGAACTGATTTTATTTCCATCTTTTTTGTACTGAGACAAAGATTGCATCTGTATGTTTTTGTCGCAAGAAAGAAAGAAAAAAGCCATGTGTTGCCTCAAAACATTAAGCTGCCGAAAAGTACTTTTGTTGCTACCAAAATGAGGCTAGCATCTCATATAGCTGCTTTTGAACAAGAATAAGCTAAAAACTGCTGTAATTTTGTAAAAGCTAATTTCTCTTTTCAAGTTAAATGGAGGGCTACTTCTATAGATAATTCCTGCTCAAAAAAAAAAATCCATTTTTTTTTCAGAACACTGATGAGAAGAGAAACTTTTCCCTGCAGTGAAATGTGAGGCAATTTTAAAATTAAAAAAAGCTTCGGGGGGAAAAAAAAAAGGACAGGAGACCATGTATCTCCCAGAGCCTGTCCTCAGCTGATCACGGGACTTTCACTGTGCCTGACCCCTGTATGGTGTTCAAATGAAAATAGAAGCTTCAGTCCCACCTCCAGTCCTCCGACTATGGAGATATTTATTCATTTGTGCTATAAATGGGGAACTTGGGGTTATGGGTTCACTGTAGCAGATTCCAGTGCAAAATTGGGCCCCTCTATATACAAACATTTGTAACAGCAAAAGACTCTGTGGGCGCTATGGCTAAATGCAGGCTGGCTGCTCCATCTGCCTAAAGATTTGCTGCAATGCTCATATTTAGTACGTTGCTTTGCAAAGTACTTTCTGAGATATCTTGATGGCGAGCAAAATTCTCTTGTATTGTATTATAATGGGTAGCGCTGACCTGATTTATCCTCCCTACGAAGAGCAGCATGGCAAAGGTGCAGTGTTTTGGCATATTCTGGAAACGCAGCAGTCCCAGAGACACATTTGGGGTGGTTGTTCCGGCAGCCAGAGGGAAGGTGGAAAGGGGGAAAAACTGGGTAAATTCCATGGTGCTGCATTTAAACCCCGGAAAGCTCATTTAGTCAGAGATTAAGCTCTGGAGCTAAATCTGAAAGTGAGAAAGGAGAGGAAAAGCTATTGAAAACTGAGATTCTACTGCTGACTATGGAGGCCACATGACCCTGACACATAACTTTTACTGAGTTGACTATATCTCACTTCCTTTAAGTGCCTGTCCCTCCTGCTCACTCTCAAGGACTTGGCCAATCTCCTTTTGTAAATAGAACAATGCTTTATATTTCTCTATTACTCTGGAGTGACTATATCAATAATGCAGGAAAGGCATCTGTCCAGCACAATGAGATTATTTTTCTGATTTCGGTTGACAGTTATGGTAATAGTTTGGCAAACAATCTACTCCACCATCAATGACCACAGATTACAGCTGTTTTTAAAAATCTCAGCCGCTCCTGGAAACTTAGAAGATTGATTACATGGACGGAAAGAGACAGAAAGATGTGTCAAAAGCTTTTATGGCTGAAACTTTTAACTCTGTCTTGCTCCCTGGTTTTTCCCCCCGATTCTGAAAGTCGATGTGCAGCCTCGTAGCTGCCTTACGTGAGTGCAGACCATAATGAGTGGAGCAAGTAAACAAACGATCATGCTGCAAAAGGAATTGAGGAGCTGCTCAGCACCGAAGCCTTCAGAAACCAGGATGGGAGCTGTAAAGGTGGGGTGAGGGTGCTTGTGTGGCCCTCCTGGCCGGGGCGATGGGAGCTGGGGAGCGTGGCCAGGGCTGCTCACCTTGCCTTGTACGTGTCCTGCAGATTGTGCTGTGTCCCCGGTGCCTGCTGTCCCTCCGTGTTTGCAGGGGTGGGCTTTGGGTCAGGAGGGTTCCCGCTTACCTGGTGGACAGTGATATAGGCTGTGCCTAAGTATTTGCTCTTAAAACTTGAATTTGTTCCCCTTTACTCGTGGCTTTCTTGAGCTCTCATTGGGCAGCTAGTGGATTTGACTGGGAGGCACCTGCAGGATTATAGGAGAATCCCTGAAGAAAAGCATTGTTTCCTTTCATTATATGTATTATTTATCTCATATGAATCAAAACTGGGACCTTACAATCAAATACACACCTTGCAGAGCTTAACACTACATTAAAGGACTCGTAACTACCCATAGTCAGAGTGCAAAACACAGTTTTGCATATATGTCCCCTTTATGCAAAGAACAGGAATAACACCATGAGATCTGTGTGCCTAGCTAGCACTGGGATTTCAGATACCAAATGTTCACAGCGAACTGCTCAGGGACAAATTTGCAGAACAAGAATTATCCTCAGAAATTATTCAGCAGATATTTTCAATTTGAGTAACAACGGAGAAAAGGAAATCAGAGGCTGCTTGTGGACAGGGCCATGAACAGGGGGAAAAAAAAAAAGGAGGTCAATTCATCAAATAAATTATTCCCTATGAATTATTCACACAGGTCTAACTTAACTGTTATTCCTACTTTCCCAGCCTCACTACAGGGGTTGACAATAATACAGCTTTGTCAGTTTCTGGACTTTGATATTAACAGGAATAAAATCTCAGAGTGCAGTTAGGTCTACCAGAGTCAGTCAGGAGGTGAATTTGGTCCTACAAGTTGATTTTTCTCATTGGCCATGACATTGGTATGTTATCAGCCACCATGAACCCAGAAGATGCAGTCAAGAAGGTTAGTCAGAAAAAGCTGACAATTACAGCAATCTCCTGATATTTCTTTTCCTTCTTAGTTAAAGAGCAAAACCACTCAAAGCAGCAGTGAATATGGGTTAAGAATCTGGCTGTTCACACTTTCAAAATTCAGGTGGGTTCATCTGTCTTATGAACTCTTCACCCAAGCCCCAATTAGTATTATATTAACCTCCTTAAATATGGGATTGCTGTGATCTTACAATACTCCAAAATGGTCTATTAGCTACCCCATTTCCTGGCTCCGTCAGATGAAAATGTCTGCAGCAGGTCACCTGAAATCATTACTCAATTAATTCAGTGAGCTGCAGTGGGTACCCAGGATGTCTACCAAGCACAGGGAGCTTAGAGGACTTCTATTACACAGCCTCACATTTTCACATTACGAGTGCATGTAAACACGATCTGAGGACTCATGCACCCGGATTCTCAAAAAGAACCAAACCTTGACCTCCTGCTGAAATTGATAAAAATTAGGTACTTAAATCCCGTGAAGAAATAGGGCCACAGCATCATCAGTGGCCTTGGATTAAGTCCCAGGCAAATGAGATTATTAATTCCGGACGGTGTGAACACCACGTCACACCATCACGTATTCTGTGCATAATGCAGTTTACAAGCAAGGAATGAGATATTTCAATTTTCAGAGTTCCAGAGTATGCAGGGAACTTTTCGGGTGGGCTTGGGGGAAAATTTCATTTTGGTTTTTATGCCTATCCGATCATCATATACTGAAAGTTACTCACACCGTTGCTTTGAAAAAGCCCTCTGGATAACTAGCTGTATTTTTCGGAATCTGACTTTAACTAGCTTCTGAAAATGCAAGTTAAGCTCCAAAGCCAGCAAGGCATTTAGAAGGTTTTACCTCAGGTGCCTGTTATATAATGCTATGACACCACGTAAAACCTACTGCTATTTGTGGAGTTGTGGCATTGCCTCCACTGAATCCTTGCTAAATCAATTGAAAGTGCCATTTCCCATCTCCTTTCCCAATCATGCCTCATTAAGCATCATGCAGAATGTAATCTATTAGCAGCAATCTCCTTGGCTGGTGAGAAAATCAGTTATGAGTCGCTACCTTTTATAAAACAAAAAATAAATAAATAAAAACAACATTATAAGGCCTGCCACTATTAAAGAGATTGAATGCGGGAGTTGTGTATTTATGCCATTGAGCCAACTTAAATGTTCATAAAGACGATGAAACTTCAGTATCCCGAGTCGTTGATTTCAAGCTTCAGGTCAGAGACAGATGACTTCATGCTGAGATTTATTACTAAGAGGCGAAGCTTTGGAGTTTGTGTCAAGGTGGGCTCATCCATCACCGGAAGAATTCTGCCATAATATTCTGCTGTCAGATCCCATCTACCCTTGATCAATCTATCAGTCGGCCTGCTTAGGAAATTGTACATAAACCCAATATAATCTGATTAGACATCCAAAAACACCGCTGATGGTTAATCATGCAGGTAAATTGTAGTGTGCTAAATATGACTCCTTTCCCAGTGCACGCACATTATGTTAGACGTGGCGGGGGAAAGTCCCCAGCTAGCTGCCTGCCTGATGAATTTCTCAGTCCTCAGTGCCTGGGAAATCTGTGTTAGTGCTGTGTCCCTGTTAAAAATTCAACCCCTTTTGAAATCATCTGCTTCTTGTGCGCGTGTGTGGAGAGGCACTAGAGTTTGTGCTTGTAGAGTCTGGCTCTCGATTTTCAGTACGTTTTGCAAAAGAAAATTTTGGTGTTTATCAGCAAGTACAGATGACAGGCTATTTCCAGCAAGTATGCTAATGTTATCAACATTTACTGGTATCTAGTTGTGCACTTTGTGATATAAATACCTGGACTCAGACGCACGAAGGTGGAATAGTTGATGGAATAGTTGACTTCACAGGGTCCTTCTGTTTTCTGCGAGTGCCTAAAAATCCATACAAACAGGGACAATCCTGTCCATTCAATCTATCAATAAATAATCCCAGCTCTGAGGAGTCATGAGTTGCCACAACTCTGAGATGAGGATACAGGTGGATGTTCGCCACCATAACTATACAAAAGTCTAAGGGCTCTGGTGACAGCAACACCTCCCATAAGAAGTCAGTGGCCCAGGATTATTTGAGAGTAGCTTGCTCTGAACATGCGCCCATCCCATTTACCAGCATGGCTCTTAAAGAGGTGCCCTACACATGGAGGAATTGTTATAACGCAAAAGTCAGTGGTTCCCAGGTACTACCAAGCAGGCTCTGAGGTGGTGGAAAGATCCAAAGTTAAACAAGTGGATTTCTGAACCGTAGGTTACTTTCAGTCAAAGAAATCGCTGCTTCACCGGTGAACTTTGCAAACTTACTGTGAAGTCCTGAGGCTCCCTTGTTATGTCAGAACAGGTCCTCAGAGTAAGACAATAATTTAAACGTCTTCACGTTCAGGATGCTCGTGAGTTGTGGTGCACAGGAGCACGCACATGGTGAAAGCATAAAACGGTAATTTCCCTCTGATTTTAGTCATATCACCTCCCACTTCCCTTCCAAGGAAAGCCTCAGGTCACACAGTACAGACCAGATCCTTTGCCCCGTTACGCCAATTTAAGCATTGCGTCCTTTCAAGGCGTAGCTGAGATTTGGGACTGCTGGGTTGCAATGCTGAGCTCCCACAGGTTAGCAACTGAGCCTGAGCATCAGTATGGCCAAGACATTAAGAGAGATGAATTTTCCAAAATGAGGCAGACCAGTGAACTGTGCTGGCAATTTAGTTCCATGACTTTCAAAGGAGTTGAGTCAAGTGGAACAATGTTGTACCTTAAAGAAAAAAGAAGCTGGATTTTTATTATTGTTATCACAATTACTACTACTACTATTATTATTCCTTTGGTGTAACAACACTAAAGAAATGGAGAAGTATGTAGAGTTAAATAGCAAACACAGCTCCGAAGGGAAAGAATATTAGTTGTCCTGGGGTGTAAAATAAACCTGCTCAGAGTTGCAAAAAATGGCTGCCAGTGATTCCCGGATAAATTGCTCTGAAATGGAGTTGGGAAACACTTCACCCTCTGGTGCTTTGCCCATACAGGGTATCCTCCATGGCAAGTGTAATCTTGAAAGTTTCCATTAATTAAGGGTTCAAATCCAAAGAAATAACCAATGAGAAGACGGCTGAGGTTAAGGTGAGGCTTGAAGAGCTACTGAAAGGGACTAGAATCTCACCCCAAAGCCTTTTGCTTCAAGTGTCTCTGACTTGCCTGTTTGGATAAACAAAACTATGCAGATTGTCTAGACACGCAGAGACTGTTGGCCACATCCATCAACTTTATCTGAATTTCCCTCTGAAAGGTGGCACAGACTCGGGACACTGGCAGTGCTGTGATGAGAGAGGACATTTCTCATCCCTGCCTTTCATTCATTTTCCATCTTGAATTCAGATTGTGTGGAAGGTCTCATTAAAGAAGATTTAAGGGGAATTATTCAGAGGTGGGTTTAGAGAGAGTCTGTGCAGGTACAGATGATGAAGGAAGAGAAGGTGGAGCTCAGCAGAATTTATAGTAAAAAAAGACCAGAATGGCAACACAGTTTATGCTCATGTAACAACATAGTCTTTATGAACTTTATCTGTTTACCTTCAGGATGACCAGACGCTGCGTACCTGCTGGGTACAACACTGGGCTCAGATTTTGGTTTTTTTGGTTTTGGTTTTTTTGTGGTTTTTTTTTCTTTGTTTGTTTTTTCTTTTCTCATGAATTATTTCATATCAGGACAATGCTGCCCCATGGCTTCTGGTCAGCTTGGGCAACATACCAACCCACCTTCTGCCTACAGACAAAGGACCACCAAAACACCACGAGGTTTATTGGGCACCAAGAATCCCAGCTTCACAGGGAAGGCATTACCACATGTGGTATTCAGATAAGAATAAAGAGAAATAGAAGTCCAAGGTGGATGGTGAGAAATGCCCCAGAAGGCTGCTCTAACCATTAGGCAACACTCTTATCCCATGGAGGGATCTGTGCTTGGGGTTTGCTGGGATGCAAGATTCACTAAACCAGCTCTTTCCATCCTACTACACACAGCACGTTGCGCAATCCAAGGAACAAAAAAGCCTGAACAGCACGCAGTTCAGGGAAAAAAAAAAAAAAAAAAAAAGACAGCCAATATTTATAATATCCTGAAGCCTGTAAAACATTGAGTTGTTTGAAAATCCAGCAGGAAGGTGCACTGAAGCTTAGCATCTACGTTTCGAAATACAGGAGGTAAGGCACAGAGAGCCAGGGACATTTTCCCTGGAGCCCAGCTCTGAAATGCCAGGCTTTAATGATTTGGAAAGAAACACATTTCAGCACTACCGTGGCACAAAATACAGCAGAGACGTAGTCAGGAGCACGAGCAGGTCTTTCTCCTAAATACCTAGGGGAAGTTTGTAACCGCTCCGACCCACTCATGTGCCTCCCAAGGGCAAAGTGTTAACAGTGCAGTGGCCTTGTTGGGGTCGGGTGATACCATGTATTACACCACCAAAATTGTACCAAAGTAGCTACGGGGGGATTAGCCAAAGGTATTTGACAGCTGCTGTTAGGTTGAACTTTACTTTTACCACTGTGGGTTGAAAATTAATACCAAGTCAAGTCATTGTTATATGAAACCATTACCTCAGTGCTGGGTTACTGACCTGACAGGCCGTCCTTTGTTAGAGATCAAATTATTTGGATTTTTTTTGCAATGGCTCCATTAAGCCGGGGTGTTGTGGTTGCTTTTTTAACTGTCTTGGTAATTGTTTATTCCCTCCGGGGCATTTCTTAAAAAAATTTCCTTGTACATCTTTAGCCAAAATAAGTACAGGCCATGGTAAATATTGCCTGGGCATGTGATCAATTGATTTTTTTTATTTTTTTTTTTCTGTAGTAGATGGTTATCTAGCTCTGGACAGTTTAAAATAGTGCAAGAACGAGGCAGTCTCATGATCAAGTGAATGTTATAGAAGTGCTTGAACTCCAAGGACATTTGCAATGGCTGGACAGACCATTCTTTAAAGGAATTTTGATTTCTTCAAGTAGGATCTATGCCTTTGCAGGTAAACTGATTTATTCTCAAACTGCTACCCCACCCTTGCCAGCATCAGGAAAGAACATGAAGGTTACATTCCAGTAGAAGGACTAGGTAGCTCCAAGATGTGCCTTGCTTGAAAGAATTCATATATATCTTTCCTCTCCCCAACACTCACTTCTGGCTATTTGTTTGGAGGTTTCTCAAAAGACCAGTTGCCTGGAAAATATGATGGATGAACAAATAAGTTGGGTTTTTTTGTTTCCTTGGCTTTTTTAAGAGTTTCTATCTTCTACAGATGCTTTTCAAACACAGGAAAAGTATTTGTTCTCCTCAGAGTTTAATTCCCAGTGAGGGGATGGTAAAAACCAAATAGCCATGTGGAACATAGATGGTTTGGATCTGTATCACCTTGCTGTGCCATCAGAACTTCCCTTTTTGCGTTATTATGGGGTAACACGAATAACTCTGAATACCTCCATTGTGAGTGTGACCAGACTCAGGGACACCACTCACCATCTATTACCTGTGCTTATGGAAAGTCAGCACTAGATTTTTCAGTATGTGTTTCCAACACTGACTTACACTGCACTTTTTGCCATATCTTAAAAACAACCTGCAAAATCATACACTTTCTTAAAAATTTGTGAGGGTGGTGTAGAACAAAGGTGCTACTGCTCTTCTTTTATCACAGAAAATGAAACATATGCAGGGAAATCATGACCAGTATTATCGAACTAAATATCCTATACAAGTCAATAGAAACTACAGAGTTTCATCGGCCCTGAAGTCTGACTTTAGGATGCAATAGTACAGAATTAACTACCGATAACTAACTTCAGGTGCAAATTTAGTAGCGGAAGGTGAAAGGGCCTTTTGCTTTCTAATTAGCCTCAGTCATTGGATCCAGCCCTAGCTACTAAGTTAAATCTAGAAGGCTTGCCCAGGATCACAAAGGCAGTAAGAGTACATCACAGCAAGGACTGGCTCCCAGTTCTTGGCCCCAGCCATTTCCCCTTCCTCCACCCCAGCCTTCCCTTTTGTACTTGTATTACTTTTGTCTGTGCAAGTGAATATCTGGCATCAGTATTTGTGCATATCTGGAGATCACCAAGCCAGTTGGGTTTTGCATTAAAAGAAAAGAAAACAAAAGAGAACAGTTAACCTTCCCCCGCCCCGACACCCCCAATACATGTTCTGTACCGTGCTGCGGCATGCTGAATTCATTTGTTTTTACTAACCAAACTCAGGATCGGTAGGACAGCTAAAGGGGAGGAGGCAGTTATCAATAGATAATCATGCTGTGGATTAGAGGCACTTAGCTATGTATTGTACATTTGCTCTCCCAAGGGTATGATTATATCCCTTGGCTATGCTTTAGATGATGTTAAAAACATACTAAAGCAACTGATATCCCTTCCAACCCCAAAACACATGCTAAAAGGGGAGATTAATCTCCTTTGGCAGCTGATCACCTACCTGGTGGTGAGCCACTTTCATTAGAAGAGGAAGGGCAGGGCAGTGTTATATATACTTGCTGCTAACTATACAAGCATGGGAGGCAGATGACTTCGTTGGCTCTGTGCTGTCCCTTGCAGCCTCGCTCATGGGTATTTTTGCCTGTTTATTGAAAAATGCTTAGAGGCAGGAGAAAGAGAGAAGCACATCAGGAAAGTATGATATGGGATAGCTAAAAACCAAAGTGTCCTGGCCATCTACCAGATTCCACTACAGTCATAAAAATCCATCTTGTAGACGTGCTCACGTGAGTGTGGTGAAAGGCCTTTGTCAGTGCAATAGATGCAGAAAAAGAGATGCAGAACAATCTGATGTTTTCCCCACAGGCAGGGCAGTCAGGAGCTCCTTGATCTCATCTCAGTTTCAACTCCTTCTGCGGCCTTTAGAAGGTCACTTCACCATTTTTTCTCCATCTGGAAAACAGGAATAAAAATAAATCACATGCTTATCTAACTATCTCCTGGGGTTGGTGTGAAGTTGTTCATAAAACACTTTAAACATTGAGCACGCTCTGTAGGGCTTGCCTTTATTATGAACTTCGTAAGTGTGTCCCAGATGAACCACTGCTGATGGGAGGATATTACTCCCACAAATTTTTCTGCCTGTGGAATCTGGCAGTGCAAGGGGACAAGGCGGCAAATGATGAAAATACGGGGCAAAAGCAATACTTATGAATACGTTCAGAATAATTCCAGACGATTTAGTTTGCAGGTCTGCCCGACTCATTGCAGTTGGCTTCCTTTTGTGCTCCTGTTACATGCCACGACCAGCAGCCTCTTCTCCATCTCCTTCACCTGCACATTCCCATGCCCATAGTCTGTACTGGTATGTTTCCAGTGACAACAGCTTCCCGGGCCATCTAGGAGCCATGTAACCTTCCCTCAAGACAGGATGCACAGGACACTGGTGTCCTCCAGTAATGATTGTCTTCTGCACCAGACAGCTGTTCTTCCAGGCATTTCTAGCGCTCAAAATGGCAACAAAGCCACAAATGCCATGTTCTGAACACAGCTGTTCTGGTTATGCACTCTCTGTGCTCTTCTTCCACCCCTTGATAACCAGCTACCTCACAAGTTTGACTCCTACTCATAAAGCATCACCTTGTGTGACTAGTCTTCACGTTAGTTTGTCCTATGAGAAATACTTAAACAGAAAGCGTTGAACATTGGTTTCCTTTATCTTGCTGCTTCTATGCATTTCAAACATTGAAATTTAACTTTTTTTCCCTTTTAATTCAAGCACAGAACTTGAGTCCAAGAATATTACTCCCTGAAGGAAATAATCAATAACAAGCTTTCGTTTTGGGTTTTTTTTTTTATTCTTGTTGGTTTTCACCCACCTACCCCCCTTTTCACTTTCATTGGAGAGAACCAAACCTTTTAATACCCAGAATCCTTCTGACCCATCACTAATTGTCCCTATTTTTAGGAGAGCTTGGCAGGTCTGGTGACATTATAGAAAAAGTCCTCCCTAAAGAGCACTGCCAATTTCAGCTTTAATTCCATCAGTAAACAACTTTGACTGTGTTGGGAAAATTCCATTAATCATTCATGTTCTGTGAAGAATGATACACAAAGGAGCTGTCAAAATCAAGCAGCTACTCTCCATTTGTTTGGTAATTAAGAAACTCCAGGCCATTCTGATGGCACAGGGATGCAAATTCCAAGCCCAGCTAGAACCACTTGTAATGAAACGATACAGAATCACCTGCACTTAAACTCTAGAGGCCAGACTTTAAAGCCCTCTTTCCATTTCTGTACTCTCAGTGGGTGTATTTAAGGTCACCTGCACATCTAAATGACCTATCAGATATTTTGATGTCTAAATGATGTCAGCTGCCCTTACAATTATTTGTGGGAATACACAATAATGTGCCAGGGCCTGGGCAAAGAATATGATTAAAAAAATGGAATGAAAGAGGAAAAAATAAAGTGGGTAAAACTGTGGGATTTGTTCCCACAAAAAGATTGTGGGATTTGTTCCTGAAATTTTACTTCAGTCAGATAGCCCAGTTTTCCTAGGACCCAGCCCTCCCTTCTTCCCCCTCAGTTTGTCCACTGCCTTTCCTACCGTATGGCACCTGCTCCTTGGTAGCTTTACTGATTTCAGTGCCTTTCTTCTGGAGTAATGCACTATAGAAAACGTGCTTGGCTTTTAAAATATATTTAAAGATTTAAAGATGTCTTCTTTCACAATGTTTCTAAACTTTTGGTGTGAAGCCCTTCATTCAGGTTTTAACCGAGGCGGGAGTTACTTCAATGTCGAAGATATTTCAGGAATATGTCAGGTTGGTCTGGGTAAGTATGTGAAACTAATCTCTACCTTGTTTGAGCTGAAAGGCTTTGGAAAGCAAGGCAGATTCTGCCAGGATATTCCTGAAGATATCTGCAGTGCTCCTCAGTGACTTGTTGGTGAGGGTCCAACCAACATCAGAGCCTACTCCAGGGGACAAGCAGAGCGGCACAAGGAACAAGACTTTAATATGCTGGGTCTAACTTTCTGATGCCTATTTAGCCACTCTTAATTTATATTGGAGCTTTATCCCGATAAAGCTATGCTTAGCACGGACTAAGAATGGCAGCGTGGAGAGTTAATAACGTATGGCAACAGACTGTCAGTTCACAAATATTTGCTCTCCACAGTGCTTCCATGTAGACTGAAATGGTAAATATGGATTGCTGAATTTAGCCAACAATGTTCAGAAAGAAATGGGCTGAACGATGACCAATCAATTGATTGTCTAATTTAATCACAGACCTTCTCTTCTAGTCAAACTGGAAATAGAGGTTTATAAATAAAGACTTTGTTAAGCCTTCATACTATAGGAAATTACTTCTGGTTTTGTTTATTTAAAACAACAAATATTATTTGGTTTTCTATATAATAAATAATTATATACAATATTTTAGGTTATTTCTATAATTAAAAATATATTATATATGCCACATATCTACTACAGATGTAAAAGTATTCTGTGCTACCTAGTGTCTAACTGCTATCTAGATGTCTACCTGGAAACTGCACATCAGGCAATTAAATGCTGTGAAACCTATGCACTTTTAACTGATGGTACAAGCTCAACCGAGGCCCTTCAGAAGAAATCTGTGCCTTCGGGGTTAGTAGTACTTCATGCTGCCGACTTGGTTGCCTGAAGCTGAGGGCAATGTATTATTTATGAGATTATTATTAGATCAGTAATGATGATCAGTAATTCACCAGTGGTGCTTGATTCTGGGCAGATGTTCTGGAATCAAAGATGTTCTGAGAGATTTGTGCAATGGCCTAATTTTTATGCTGAGGTCAGTTTGCCTGGCAGACTTTCCAAGCAGTGTCATCAGACTGACCTGGTGGTTGCGATGGGAATCCCTAGGAATCACCCCGGGACCCTCACCCTCCGTTGCTCTCCTCTCCCCACTCCCAGGGTGCTCCATCTAAACGTCACCTGGAGAGCTCCCAGCCAGGGGGAAAGCCTCCTCCCAGGTGGGACCAAACACTAGCAAAAGCCCAGAGTTGTTTTTTTGGTTTTTTTTTTTAACAGAAAGATTTAATAATCCCACTCATTTGTTATGAACACAGTACCAGAAACACGACCCCTTTCTGACATTTAAATGTGACCTTTCCTTAAAACCACAAAGTACTCCCTTGCTTACAAGATACTGGCTTTAACATTCTTAACCCATTTATATCAGACCAGTGCAGTTGAAGAGAACCCAATGATGTAACAAACAGCATTTTAAGAGGTTTTGGTATTTTTTTGCCTCTGAAATTTAGGGCTCCCCTCTGTTCTCTGAGGTCCTCATAAGCACTTCTTTGGCTCTGTCAACAAGGACTGTAAAACTCCCAACATTTTGGAACAATGCATGGTGTTCAAACTCAGCAGCTGACTGGGTATTTCTTCTTTCTTGTCCTAATATTGATTTCTCAGAAAATCATTCTGAAACCATGAGTTGGATTTTAGGGGTGGGAAAAGAAGATAACTAGCTGATTAGTTCTTAATCTAAAGTAAAAAATCAATCAATCAATCAATCAATCAGCATGTGCTTCCATTAACGGGCCTTATTTATTTAGAATTGATTAGGGTGCTGTTTTCCAATTATACATCATGCCTGCAAAGGGGTTAGAAATGCATGCTTCCTTCCCGCTACCAGGGAACTGTAGCAAGTTACCATGTGTCAGCTGAGCTGCAGAGCTTTCCTGCAAGTGCGTTCTTCTGCCTGGGGCACGTGCAAAATAATACATTTCACTTTGCCCTCTTTCATGGCAGGCTGAGCTACAGCATATAAGGTAGCATTTGCTTCCCGATAAAAGCATTCCCAGGGATGGTTACTGCAACTTAGCTGACTCACGGTAATTTGCTGAACTGTTGTGATTGGATCATCTCTACTGTTTTTTTTTTAATGAAAGCTGATTTTTTTTTTTCATGCACCTCATTCTCTGAAGCTGCTACTTTGGATAAAAAAGCCATCCATCATGAAACTAGTGACACAACCACAAGAGTGGGCAAAACTGCTCTTCTGCATACTCTCATAGCTTATGGAAGGCATTTAATAAATTCCTTAATATCAGACGGTTTTAATCTACATGAATGGTAATTGAGATCGCTACTTGGCATGCATTCATCCTGCATCTCATCTCTCTCTCCTATGTATATCACATCATATCTTAATTAGAAAAGTGAGTAGGTCTGCCTTGAAATACACTAGGAACATGCCTCTTGAGGAAAAAACCAAAGTCCTGTTTCATACTCCATTTCTTTTGACTGCAGAGGAAAGATCAGAAGTTATAGCATGAACCACGTAGCCATGAATTTTTCTACCTGATGATACTAGATGTTCATTCAAGAAAGAATGATCAGCCTTTTAATACCTGACTAGCAACTTGTTGAAATGAGTGAGGAGCTGAGGTTTTGTTATACTCCAGCAAGCCTGGAACTGCATTTGGAGGATGAGTCAGCCGAGCTGTCCAATGTGCAGAATCAGATTAAATCAAGCGTGGGTTCACAGCCCGAGACCTAAACCCTGGGAAATTACAGGTCCACAAGGGGATCTCAGCATAGCAACATGGCAAAAATAAAAAAAATTCCAAAACAAAAATAAAAACTCTTCTTCTTGCTGAACAGGTCTTCAGCACTTTTCCTTCTCAAGACAAATCTTAACTCTTCTGACCACAGCCCTACAGAAAAGGGGTAGTCTTCATTAAAAACATACTACACATCCACAGATTTAGGACCTCCTTTTCAGAAGCAACTTGAGCCAGACTTTCATTTACCAGCCCTGAAGACAAAATGATTACAGCCGATTTGACTCCATATACTTCCATACACCCAAATACAGGAAAACGCAAACGCTAAGACAGCCTAGGACCTTGAGTGGCAGCCAGAATTTCAACAGGAATAAAGCTGAAGGGAAGCGTCGATCAGACTGAGTAAGGATTAATGAATCTGTCCTTAAAGGACAGCTGTATCCTTCAGTAGCTGTCCTCAAGGAGGGGAATCTGGGAGGAGATCGCTGTCTAGCTCTGGCATTTGGGGGTTCCCTCCTCTCTTTTGGCTCACATGAGCAGAACCTGGACGGTCTCAGAGCAATCAAGGGATTTCCAAGGATTACTTGGTTGTCTCAGAGCAATCAAGGCATTTCCAGGGATTGCTCTGTTGTCTCTACAGAGGGCCAACATAAAGACTTCTGCACCACCTAAGTTCTATCTGGATGGTGTACATGACCGTAAATTGCCTTGTGCTGGCACTGCACACAGCAATGGATTTCACTTAATGAAGGCAAAGCCAGTCCCTTAAAGCTGCACAGCTGCTAGTAGGTATGATAATCTCATTCAGAGCACTCCTCCCTTGGTCTCCCTTCCACCACTCCTGCCTTTCCTTAGGCATGCAGAAAAGCCTGTGATTTTTTTTTTTATTTTTTATTTTTTTTTAATGCCCTGTTTTCAGTAGGGCACCGTAAAGGTCAAGTAAGACATTTGATATATTTTAACGCAGGCGGCTTTGGAGATGAACAGATTTGACATATTTAAATAAAACATCCTAATAGCATGTTCTGGCCTTGAAGGCCTCAGGCAGCATACATTGTATTTGTTAGACACTATGGCTTAATTACTCTCATAAATGAATTATACCCATTTCAATTTAAAACCATAAGTGTTGCATTTGAACTAGGGTCAAATTAAACTTTCTGTCAATTATGCAGATTACTTAAGCAATTATGTAAATTGTTAATAAATTCTTAAATGGAGGGAATTTTTTTCTTGCAAAAATATGTATTTTATGCATTACCAAGCTTAAACACTTTCAGAGGACAAAAGTACGGGAGAAAAAAAGAGTGTGGCTTTAAATAGCTATCCTGGGATTTGCTGCACTATCTCCACCTTATATGCTGGTGGGTAAGGTGCATCTGCTCTTGAGCTGAATCAGGAGAAGTGGACCGCCAAGTTAATGCTAGGTGATGGTTTTCTTCCTCCCCTGGTAAGAGAAGTGCCACTAGGCTTAAGGCAGGATGCTGGTGGTGACAGCCAGTACTGTCACAGGTTGTCACACAATCTTAGAGATGTTGGGGTAAGCTGCCCCTCTGTCCCATACTTTGTAATGCATTTCCAGAGACAGAAAGCTTTTGGAAGTAGTGACTATGCTTTCCTTTTGATTTCCATTTGCTTTACTGGTTGAGCTCTGTTTCCTTCAGCGAGAAAGAAGCAGGAGCTTTGCTACCGATTTAAGCATATGCTGGTTATAGTCAAGAATAATGAAAATAATAATTAATAATCAAAGTAAAAATGTTCCCTTCTCTGGACTTGTATTTCCTTCAGTACTCCAACCACTGAAAGCAAAATCCTAATCTTTCTTCTACGAGGAAGAGGGTGGAATTACACAGTTATGACCAAGGAACAATCCCACAGAATTTAGGCCACTGCCTGCTGGATGTGTTTTGATGCAATTACGCTGAATTTATTTTGGTGCAAGAGTGATTGGAATTTTCGGGGTCCAATTTTAGTCCTGTCATTAGGAGGCTCAACTCTCCCAAGACCTGCTAGTCCTCTCACATACACCAGTTTTATGCCAGTGTAACTCTATTGACTTAATTAGAATTACTCCCTGCAATGAGAAGAGAATCAGGTCCATTAACTTCAATGGGAACTTTCATTAGGACTCAGTTCAGTCTCCAGGGACTTCTAAATGAATTAAGCTACATCCATTTTGCACCCCCACGGAATACCACAAAGGTGCAAGTTACATTTCTGTGTCGCCTCCGCCCATTTGACGCTGACTTGCACGTCGCTGTTATTGAATCCTGCTGATTTGTGTTCCTCCCAGCCCAATTTTTGCTTGTCAAAAAACCACAGAGGTTTCCAAGTTTCTACAAAGACATGTCCGTGATTTATCTGAGCCTGGCACTCGATTCACAGCTAGTCTTGTTTCTACCATGATGCAAGTTGTTCCAGTGCCGGGTGGGGTGAGAACTGGAAATCCCACCAGGAAAAACAGGAAAGCAGACCAGTGGTTGGGTCTAGCAGTTCAGGAGCTTTTGCATCTCAGCTTTGGCAAGGGCAGCGTTCCAACCCAGAACCTGGGCGTTCCCAACTTGGCCCGTGACTAATTGAAATCCTAATAAAGAAAAGGCCTCTGCCCTCAATCCTCCAGGCCACTTACCTTGTGCAAATTAACATTTTAACATCAGTTATAAAATGTGCTACATCTTTGGGAGGTGGGTGGAGGGGGGCACGAGGGAGGGGGAAGCATCTAATGCAATGAAATATGCATATCAAAGCCTAAAAAGAAATGGGAAAATTCAATGAATGCTAAATTATGGATCTACAGAGGGCTGTCTTTGTTAAAATCTACACGGCAGTATCTTTAAACTCCAGAGTATTAACCAAAGGCATGGGGGCAAACATACCTGGCAACCCTTTACTTTTTATTCTTCGTGACACAGAGAAAATACTTTATAAAATATTAGATGAAAGGGCCCTTTCAAAGCTACTTTGCTTTTATGGTGCCTTTCTCTCGAGCTGTTCTGCATACTTAAAAGTCAGAGCCACCTTGAGTGGATTACATTATTTTTTTTAAAGTGCATTATAGCTTTTTCGCAGCAGCCGACGTAACAGCCACCCGACCTGCGTTCCCAATGCCTTGTTGTCATCATGATAAGCATTTACTGTGATAGGAAGGCAAAGAGAATCAACCTTTTTAAACACACACAAAACCCTCGCTGCTTTGTTGAAGCAAGCAGCAGCCCCAGCTCGCAGGGATACACAGGGGCTGTAGACAGAAAGCTATTTAGAGCATTGAAAACAGGCTTATTACCCTGCTATTTTTTTGTGCACAGGATTTTTTTTTTCCCCTCTCTCTCCCTCTCTCTCCCTCTCTCTCCCTTTTTTTTCCGTGACATTAGAGAGTCCGAAGTGACATACATTTTTTATAGCTTCATAAAGTCGTCTCCTGACCGGGTCACCCTTCTCATAACTAGGGAGCAGAACGCTTGAAAAAAGCCATTCATCAACGTGAAAGGAGCCGCTGTCTACTGGCTCCAATATGCACACAGTCTGGCAAGATTCAGCTCAGTGCAAATGCTAAGTTACTCCTTTGCTAATGCCAAATGACCCGCTCACTTCTATTAGCACACAGAAGGGGACAAGAAGGGCATGGCTGCTGTCCGTGTCTGCATAAATGCCTCTCAAGATGCAGACCGGGATCAACACTTCTTGCTAAATGTACTGAACACATACAAAAATTAGTTTCATATTTATACTAATTAAATATTCAATTAAACAAAGATAAAATTATGGGAATAAAATTTGTTCTTGCCTAATGGGCTATGTCCCGTTTATTACTTTTCCACACATATACCATTAAAATCTCTGCAAAGGGATGCAGGACTGTTACTCCTGGTTTATGTCTTCCCCTCGCTCCCCCACAGCTCTTTGTTCTGATCCGAGCCCGTAGGACGGGGTAGGTAAAATCAGACAGAGGGACAAACAGACTTCCCTTTCTGCTCTGGGAAAGCTCCCCGGCTAAAGACCGCTCTGCGAAATACAGACGTTTGCAAAGGGCTCGCTAGCGGGAATATACCGATACACGGGGAAAAGGGAATGATTATCCTGGATGAGGCCTCTCTTTGCTATTAATGATGGCCAAGACTAGATGCCTTCAAGGAACACCCTGGAGACCCTCTAGTGGGCAACTCTGGGATGACCTGCCAAGAGAAGAAGTTTCTTCCTGACCCTATATAATTAGAGTTTAGACTTCTGCCAGGAAGCCCGAGGGTTTACCCCAACCCCTTGAAAAAAGTATGTTAGAGATGTTCAAAATGAACAGTAGGTTTTTGTCGTTATCAAAATAAATGTCACGTGGCTTTTTCAGTCTTGCTTTTGACTCCAAAGAGACCTCGCAGCGATGAATCTCATAGGTACGTAAGTCACTGCGTCAAAAAACACCAAAACCAACACCAGGGAACTGTTTACTTTGTCAAATTTAAATACACTTCATTAGTCTTGTGTTATAGGAAGAGTGATAAATCATTCCTTGATTTAACTTCTCTATGCTGTTTATCATTTTGTAAAACACTTTCACTCATCTTTTCTCTGACTCATCTTCTCCCAATGCTAAAGGGTCCTCATGGTTTTACTCTTTGATTTTAAGAAAGTATTCCACCACTCCTTTTCATTTTTGTGATATTCTTATGAACTCCTGTATCTATTTTGTATAGTTTTTGATCATAAACTGCTTATTCATACAGTGAAGTGGTACCACTTACTGATCACATTAGTTCCAAATTTAGTTTTATTTTGTTTTCTGCTCTTTTCACTGCTGCTATACATTTAACCATGGGATTATTCACCTTTCCCTAATACCCAAAACTTTTGTATCTTTTTTTTTTCCCCTTGAAAGATTATACATACCAGGGAACCTCTGGAAACTGTGGGTCCATGTAATCAGAGCTATGTGCTTATATGGGATTTGCCTTTTACAAAACCTGAAGGTTTACAACAGCTGCGCTCTTGAATTGCGTTTGAGAGCAGAATGCTTTTGCAGGATGAATGCAATGAAGCTCTTTACCTAGGGAAACCTGAGTTCACCGTAAAACTTCATTTGTACAAATAGTTCATTGAGTATTTTTTTCATTATCTGCCAAAACTAATTGTCTTTGTCTTTCTCCTGAACAGGGAACTAACTTTTAAAATAATGTTTATCAGAAAACAGTGTTCTCAGAAACAGATTGGGAGTGTATCGACAGCAAGTCGGTCCAGAAGAAAATTAAAGGGCATTGTTAGCACTTCCCGGATAATGTTCTTTCCAGAACCCGCCTAAGCAGATCTCAGATATTGAGTGGAGGAGGCAGGCTAGTCAAAAGAAACCCTAAAGCTTTTTTTTTCCTGGCAATCATCATGGTGTTTCATGTGGGCCTTAGTGGAACTGTCAGTCAGAAGCAGCTTCCCAAACTGAATGGATGCACATAATGTTGCAATAAGTCTATGCTATGCGTTCCAGCCAGAGAAAAAAAGTCAAGCTTTCATCCCCCAAGCGTTGGGTCAAAAGTCCCAATGGAAAATTTTGAAGGCCTTATTAACCCTTCATCTTTTGTTGTTGCTGTTCAGGAACCTTCTCCAATGAATAGTACTTCTTTATTTCAAAAGCCGTTTTCCAGTTAGATACGTGAAGGTCAAAGAAAGGCAAAAATGTGGGGGAAGTTCAAGTACGGAGACAAACCCAAACTGATGACCCCATTCCTTAACACAGATACGTTTCTGCCTGTTTTAAGCTGCCTGTGCAGGAAACAGAGAATAACACACATGAAGATACTTGGGTGTCAAGGCAGTCAGGCTGTAATTGCCAATTATAAAAGGAGACGGTGAGGCTGCAATATTGATTGAGTTTTTGGAAGAGAAACTAAAGTAAACATAGTACATTCTGCAAACATCATATCTTCATTGTGCCAAGTTAGATAAAACAGGGCCAGAGGATTTGTGCTATAGAAGAAGTTTGTCAAATGCTCCCCTTGACAACTGAAAGTCTTTCCCAAAATGGTGTCTAGAGGGTTTGCTTCTTTTCTGTACCATTTGCTGTGAAGCAACAAGCTCACAAAGAAAAAAAAAAAAAAAAAAAGGGCAAAAAAAAAGAGCCCTGATTGGTTTTGAAACAGAGATTCTCTGTAAAATCCCAAATGGTTTCCAACTGTTTCAGATTCAAAGTATTTCCAAGTATATGCGGAATTTAAAGCACAGAAACAATTGGACAGTACAAATGGATGGAGTTTAAGCATCCCTCGTTGCTTTTCTGCCGTCAGCCTAGTGAATGCAGCGTGACACTGAAACTATGAAGACGGACACTACCAGGCTTTAGCAAAGGTCAAATGTCTGCTTGGATCAGCTAGGTTAAAATTCACCTGCAGGCTGCCTACGCCGTTCCTGTGCTTCCCCATCCTACAGCAGCTCCAGATGACTCCCTGTCTTTTTCCGGGCGTATTAAAATGACACCAGAAATCAGCAGGCAACAGAGGCTCTCAGTCCCTCAATCTAATCTTAAAATGCAAACCGTAAAGAAGAGTTATCTGTGAAGCAGAAGGGAATTTGGGGTTTCTTGCTCACTGCTGAGGAAATCTTCAGAAGTTTCAAAAATTCAGTTTCCAAAAGCAATGAAAATGTAGCTTCTTTTGCTAGTCCCCATGTTTTCTTTGCTAGACTTTTTTTTGAGGATGTGTTTTCTTGTAAGATTTGTTAAACAGTCTAGTTACAGCCGGTTTCATATTCGCTATTTCCTTTGGTTTCATTGTGACTTATATATGAATTTGTGGGCAGAATTGGATGGCTGAGTAATTTATAGAGAAGGTCAATACAAGATTTGTGTGAATAATTGATTTTTCAGCTTGTTTGTGATTTTTTTTTAAAATAGACTGTTTAGAGTCCAGCTGAAAAAGAGCCTTTGTTAATGTACTGAATGCCTCAGTGACTTGAAGAAAAAAACAATTCACACTGAAATATTTTATTCTCGGGAAGTCTAATTTTAATCAACTTGAAGTGTACTGAGAACAGAGTAATTCAAGTTGAAAAAGAAAATTAACAAAACGTTTGAGTTTTTCTTAGACTTCTTCAAAAGAAACAATTTGGTCAGTTTGACTTTTTCTTTCTTTGCTCTTAAACCAAAAAGGCATTTTGAAAGAAGCTTTTACAACCAAAATATTTGTCTAGCTGTAACTATTGCTGAAAATGACTGCCAAGCGTGAAGAAATTGAGTTTTGTCTTTTCTGTAATTTCTGTTATTCTTAAAGTCTTTGGTTTAGTCTATCAGGTCTTGAGCTCTTAATTTAAATGTCAAAATATATTGAAATTAAAAGTAAGCTGAAAGAAAACATTGATTGGGTTCTAAGCAACCTCAGGTACACCAAGGGGGACTATTTTTGTTTGGTTTAATACAATCCTAGTTTTTCAAGATTAACTGAAACTCTGTCAACAAGTACACAAAAACCCTTCCAAGAAAAAAAAAAAAGAAGTAGCATTATTTGCAAATAACCCTTTTTCTCCCAATCTGAGGTCTATTCTCTTTTCAGAGTACACCAAAATATTTGCACTGACTTCAGGTTTCCATCTCCCATGTCCCACCTAGGTTGTGATTTTGTTACCTCCAGCCTCTATACAATTTTCCGGCCGTGCTCTCCCAACAGCTCTCTCGTCTCTCAAGCATACAGTACTGCAGCCTTCTATTTCTTCTAACAGCTTTGCCCCAAGCTCTTGTCTCCATTCTTCTGCAGCTTGCTACGCTTTTATCCTGACACATTGTCCTACCTTTTTCCTCCCTATCACATCTTGCTGTTGGATCACTTCATGCTGCATGCCATTTGCATACTGAATACCAGCAGAGACAAGGTACCAATGTCGTGGGACATGACCCGCAACATTTAGATTGAGACGCACATTTTTGGATCACTCACCCTAATCCCAATTGAGATGAAATGCATCTGAGCCACAACTTTGGCAGATGGCTCACAAATCAGGTGTTCGCTAAATCCCCCCCTCAAAAGTGGGAAGCATTTGTGTATGCTTTGTAAAGTCCAACACTCCCTGGGTGAGAAAGAGCCCGGTCCTCTCCTTGGGCACCCAGGCAGGGCTTAGTTTTCAGGGGATTTTCCAAAAAAACCTGCATGCTATTTTCTGTCTAAACCAGCTTGATTTTTCTTTTGTAAAGGATTTTACAGAGCCTTTTTGGAGAGGTGGATTTTTTTTTTTTCTTTTCTTCTTCCTATTTAATTTTTGGAGCTCACCTAAACCTCTTGCTCAGTCTCCTGTAGATAATTAGCTTGAATGCCATTTCCATCCGTTGTGCTAATGTGAAATCAGACAATGTCAGGAACTGGTAGAATGGTTTTTTGAAATGAGATTGCTTACTTTGTGGGTGTGCAGAGGGGATTTTTTTTTTTTTCCGGGACTTGGGGAGCCACTGGGGAGATTGCTTCAGATATCTTTTCACTTGCTTTTATTAACTACATTGCACAGAATTTGCATCAAGTCAAGAGCGATACACAAACGGCTGCGAGAGGGGAAAAAAAAAACCAAACCCTCTCACTCCCTTCACTAGAAGCAAACATCAGTAAGAGGGTTACAAAGGGTAGTTATGAATCATTTGGAAACCCTTGTTTTGCAACTCTCTTTTAATAGTTGCTTGTCCCCCGACAGTTGCTGCCTGCCCTCTTCCTGGTGGTATATGTATCAGGCAGAGATGTGTTAATCAGCTTTATGAAGTTTGACCGTAGCAAGCCTCCTGCCTATACTCAGTCAATCAGCGTTTGGCCTGATGGTGCAGTTCTCTTCTCAGCTGTTCCACTGGTTGAGTTCATTGTTCGAATATCCTTGGTGGAGTCACCCGGGAAGGGATTCTGCGCGAGGTCAGGGTGCCTCTGTTTCATCCTTCTCGTAAAGTTTGAATGAAGCTCAGCTGAATGATGCTTCTTAAATAAAGTGGCTGCTAATTTATTTATTTATTTATTTATTTATTTATATATTCTGATTTGCCTCCAGATTCCTGGGAACAAGGGGCTTAAGTTTTGCCCAGTGTTGTAAGTCGGGAGGAACAGCAAGAGAGTCGCAGATTTACACAGGCATAAAATGAGTGGAAGTGAAACCAGAGTCCCCAGTTCTTTTATCCTGAACACAATGCCCTTTTGCCTTTTCTCTGCCTTCCTCTGAAAAGAAAGATCCCTACACCCACCACCACATTGCTTTCCTACCACCTCATTACTCTTCTCTGAATGCTTCTTGCTTTACCATTTCAATGGGGAACGGGTCCGAAAAATTTACAACAGCCTTCTTGTCTCCAAGGGAGAAGAAGAACCCTGCAAGGTGCTGGGTGAGCTCGCCAGCCCGCCGCGCCCTCCCATTTCCTAGGGAATGTGCTTAATATCTTCTGGGCTGAACCCCATCCTTGAGCTGTGATCCTGCGGTGACACGTGTGGGTCTCTGCCCCTACGCTCGTTCGAAGCCCTGTACCAGAGCGTGCCAGCGCCCGTCCCCTGCCTGTACCAGGGCTCAGACACCCCGCGAGCCTAAACCAATCTTCACAGGCGCCCGATGCACGCGCAGCGATTTGTTAAATTTCTACATATGACACCTCCTTCCCCCCCGGCACCCCTCCCCACATCTCCTCTCAGCGTAGTTGAACTTTAAAGGGCCCAGGAGAAAAAAGAAATAAGACTTTAAATAATTTATTTTGGAGAAACAGTCAGTGAAGAGGAACAAATAATGTTTCACTAAAAGAAGCGGGACCTTTGACACTCCCCTTTTCGCTCGGGTACCTGAAGGCCTAGCCAGATTGCATTAGTGAAATTTTCATTTGATGGCATTTTAATATTCTGCCTTGATGACTTTTTAGCAACATTTACTTTCAGAGGTCTTGAGTGCTCCCTCGGAGGAAATGAAACATGTCAAAGCCCATTACAAAAATCAAAATTTAAATACCTCGGCCACGTTGGGGCTCACACACAATCCCATCAGCGCTTAAACTGCGGCTCACAACTACTCATTCACTTGCTCAGTTGGTAATGAGTACATTTGATGAAGCATTCTGGGGTCATGGAACATACGTTAGTGATCTAAACTTAACCCATTGATTGCTTATACACAGAGGACTGGGGGAAGGGGTATTTTATTGAAATGTAATGTTAGAATAATTTCCACCAGTGCTGAAATAACTTTTTTTTTTTTTTTTTTTTTAACAATTGCTTTGATGAATTGGCATGTTAATAAGCATGATGGGAGGGCTTTATTTAAGGTGGAGAGGAAGGAGCCAGGCTGGGAATACAGAGCAGTTAGCTGAGCTCTTCAGCCACTGAAAGGCAAGTACAATACTGGGGCTCTCTCCTTATGAAACCTGCATTTGGCCTTCGCTGGAAATCCTCCTTGTCGTATAACCTACCTTCTCTTCTTACTGCTATATCAATTGGCATGGTAGAGGCAAATGGAGATGTCCAGTGCAGGACAGATAGCAAGAAAGTGCTAAATTCTAAATATCACAGCTAAAATTCAGCAATAAAATGTTTATAAAGTATCTGCACTATATAAATCAATCTGTGCAAATACTGCATTTAGTTCTGGTGTAGAGGTTGTGTTTTCTCTGGACCATTCCCGTTTTCTCCTTATTTTTCAAGATATCTAGCACAAATGACTGGGAATATCTGTCATTCCCTTCTTTCTCCTCTCCTTCCCCCCTCAAATTGAGAAATCTTTTTCTGCTGTATGTTAACCTAGCCCACGAAATAACCATAATGTCAATATGCCAGTGTAAGATTTTTTTGCTGCTATCATCCTGAGCGTACGATATGTTATCAGCAGCTCAGCAGTGGTTCCAAGAGTCATTCCAGCCAATGCTTTTCCATGCCCAAAGAAGGCTGGCTCCAAACTCTTTGGCATCCTAGTGCAATCGGCAGAAGTCTGCTTGGTTCATCCAGCAATTGGTGTCCTTTCAGTCAGACAGCTTTTCTCCATCCTCTTCCTTTTAATTGCAATGCTAAAACCAGCATTCAGAAAGCAAATGTCATGCAGAACCCAAGAGTTCACTAGGACCCAGAATAACCACTTATGCACGAAAGGCCAGATATCACAAAATCATTAGAGACAACTTTGCATCCACAAAACCCACTTTCTTCCAGCCAAAGACTTGCGTTTCAGAACTGAAGTTCACGCTTCAGCACTAAATTTACTCCTAGTCCATCCTCATGTTAAATTTCTCTCTGGAGCAGTCCTGATAAGATGCGCTACCAATAATTTTTGAAGGGTTCAGTCTTTGGCACTGAAGTTACAGGAGGGACAAAAATTGTCTTAATTGAGTAATTTGTTGAAATACACTCGCAAACTGCAAATTGCTCCAAATTGCTAAAAATCTAAAATCTGGGCAATTTTGCACATGCACTGTGCAAAATTTGGACCCGCACTGATGTTCACAAAGGACAATCACCTTTAAAGCTGATTTCACATGTGAGTGATAAGATGCCAAACAGCCCTTGAAGATGAAGGAATGATCAAACTTTGGGAAACAGCTTGGATCTCACCTGAATATCAATGACCCTTTGAGCTGATGGGAGACTTTCTCCCTCACACACAATTAGATAGACATTAGGCTGGGCTGGAAATTCCCAAAGGCAAAATACAATAAAAACATTGTACATGGGGAAGGTTGTAACCCTTTCTTTTGTTGATGAAAGAGTAGCATAGCTCTAAGGATTCATAACATTAAACAGTTGTAGGTATTGTGAGGAGACCACTATTAAATTGAATCAGGCCCTACCACTATTTTGTTGTGGGCTTTTATTGCTAGGAGGAACACAGAATGCAGGGAGCATCTTGAGTGTAAAAGCTCTTTCTGGGATTATGAAGGACAAGTGGTTCAGTGCAATTTATACATACTATAAATGTTGTCAGAAGTCCAGTTGCAGCCTCTTACCAATTACTCTGCATTGCACCAACCATGAGATGAGGAGGGTAAAATGCTGGTTGTTATAAACAAACTTTAAGAGTTCCCGTTATTCCATCTTGGCTTCTCTTAGGATATGACACAATTCATTGTGGGCAATCTAACTGTAAATGATTTTGAACTTTTTTTAGTCATCTTCTGGAAATGTGTTTGCAATCAATTTTTACAAGTAAGAATAGTTAGCAGGAGCCAGTTTTAACCACATATATTTAGATGATGTCAAATAGCAAGGCAGGCAGTTAGCAAACTGGGGGAATTCTTCAGTGAATTTGTGTAATGAATAATTTTGACATTCTGCGAAGAGAAAAAGGAGGCAAATTCGCAGAACTTGTTACAGATTCTTTGCTTGGCTGTTAGTAACTAAGCAAAATCAATACAATATGAATGAGGGATCCTGAAATCAGGTAAATGAGACAAATATAAGCGGACTTCTGCAATTCTTATTCCTTGTGAGCAGCATTGAACTTTTTGCTTTTGCAGAATTTGTCAGTATGTCCATTACAGAAACGGAGCAGAAATTGATCTGCGAGAGCTGTCCTCGTCACGCAGTAAGAATGCAAAGCAAAGGACCTCATGTGCACTCCAGACTTTGACGTCTTCATGCTCAAACCCACAGAAAACAGCAGCCAAGCAATTTGACTGTTAGATGATAGATAGTCACTCTGAGACAACATCGCCATTGAAAAGCAGCCTGGTTGCATTTGCCCTGGTTCTGCCAATCTGACTCAAGACCTGTCTATGAATTTGTTGACCCATTTCTCCCTTGTTCTGGTGCCCGCCCTGCACACCACGTATGCTATAAATCCATCGCGCGGTATGCTGCACTGCTCTTCTGTAACATGAATTTATGCTAATGGCTGTCTGCATATGCTTATATCACATATCTATATTAAACTTAATAGTCTGTTACATTGCTTCTTAACCCTGTGTCCACACATGATTAACTTTTCTGATTTCTTTCAAAACCGTTATTAACACAGTGTAGCATTTCACTCAACATGTCACTAACTTTCGCTGCCTGATGCAGGAGTTGGGGTAATTATGCAGCCCTATAACTCTTCCAAGTAACACTGTACACAAAGAGTTATTAGTCTATTCAGAGATTTGGGGATCTGTATGGATGCGTGTTTGCGTATACTTGCTTTTGTTCAAAGAGAAGTAGTGGTAAAGGATGATCCTGCAAAGATTGTTTTTTTAGTTAAATGATTCTCAACTAAGTTCAGTACTTTTGGGCCCAGATGTCATATTTAGAGGAAAGATCATCAGCATGCTTGCATTTGGAGTGATATGCAGGAAAGTCACTTGAAAGTTGAAGCCGGAGTTTAAGGAATAGTTCGGATGACATGGAACTCATTTGCAAAACTTTCTGGAGACCTACAAAGACCCAGACTTGAACCACTCAGACAATGCAATGATCGCAATCAAAAATACTCTTTTTGTGTAAATATCATACTAATAAAATTAATTTATTTAAGGCATTAGACATTGTATTTGCTTATAGATGTATGGTTTCATTGGTACAGATACAGACTTCTCAACTTTCTGCTTAAGGGAGCACCAGCGCATTTTCATACCTCAGTCACGGCTCTGGCTGTGGCTGCTAAAAGCAAAGACGTTTGAGCTGGAAGGCTCTGCCATATAGCATGCTTTCTGAAGTCAGAATTACACAGCAAACTCTCCAGTTTCATTTTCATGAGACATTTTAAGGATAAAATGTTACTCTCTTTTATAAGCCTCTGAAACCATGAAGTTGTGCTGGAATCCAAAGGCCTTTGGAAAACTGCCGGCTGCAATTCACACTTAAATATAAAGGTGAATTTGTTATTTCCCTCCTATTTTATCTGTGGCTTTTGATTTTTAACCAGTTGGAAGATAGGACAGCAAAGAGAAAAACCACAACAAATTGTATGTCAGCCGTACCTTCACGCAATGCACTTGCTGCGCTAAATAATGGGACAGAGCCACTAGTTTTGCTGGGGAGGGTGTTGATTCCTAAGGAAGATGAAACAGTGGTCTCCAAATCAGCCAGTAAATCAGAGCCAGGGGCAGGATCAGCCTTCGGGAGCTCCTAGTCGACAGCCCTGGCCTTCACTATCTAGACCCGAAACTCCCAGGGAAAGGAGAGTTTCGTATAAGTTTAAATAACAAAGCAAATGCTTAAGTAATAATTATAGTAAGGTAACAACTGGAGATCATGCAGGTACACAGCTGAATAGATGTATGAGGCAGATGCAAATTTAACACTGGAAAATCTTTGACTCTTGTTTTCTTAGTCCAATAGCCACATGTTGTTTTTCTTCATTCTCCACACCTTCATAATTTTGAACCTCTTGTGTGCTCATCGTGATATTTTGCAAGACAAATGGTCTCAAGAAATTTTTCACACAACATTGCATTAACAGTACCATAAGTTTTACAGGCTTTTTTAATAGGTGCATGCTATTAAAAAAGTGTTTTTCAAATTTCCTGTTTATCTTGCTTTAAAGCCTTTTGACATCATGGTAGAACAAATAATAATAATAATAGTAATAATAATAATAATGACAGTGGTGATATTTTTAATGGCACAAAATTAGACTCAATAAGTCCCTGTGGATGTTCAGCACCTGTCTGCTTTGCTCGCTACATTTAAATCCAGTAGTTATGAACATAAAGGTTTCTCAAAATTCACATAAGCAAGGGGTTGTTGACTGGGCTAACGGGACGAAGCAGTTTCAGCTATGCCGTAAAATATCACAAAAAGGATCATTGCCATCTGACACTAAGCAGAAATAAACTCTCAAGTGAGTGTTTCTGCTCCACAGGCAACTCTCTATGAAACTTTCCAAACCTGCATCTGACCTGTTCTCCCACCCTTCCACAGAAGAGTAGATCCACCTCCAGCCACAGAGCTGGAACGTGAAGCTCTCTCCACCACTGTTGCCACTGCTACAGTACTCGTTTCAAGCTCAGGTAGAGATTAGGAACAGCACAGGAACCTTACCAAGGAATTTCAGTGTAAAACTGACTTTTCATGGATTTTTCCAAATTTGAACATGATGAGAAGTAGTATCAGATGTAAGTTGATAGGATGTCCCTACTTCGCGTACCATTGCTCTGCAATTTTCTGTTGAAAACTGTCATCACCGTCTTGTGTAAGGACACAATTGAATCCATGGAGCAAGTTAGTGTGTTAGCGTTGATGAGTAATGGGGATAGACATCAGTGTGGATTGCACATTTTAGTTACAAATATAAAGACGTGGTTCACACTCTGAAGAGCTTTCAGCCTTGATAGACTACATGTGAAGCAAGAGGGATGTAGTTTACAAGGGCATGGAGTGATAGGACAAGGGGGAATGGCCTGAAGCTGAAGGACGGGAGATTTAGATTAGATGTTAGGAAGAAATTCTTCACTCTGAGGGTGGTGAGTCACTGGAACAGGTTGCCCAGAGAAGCTGTGGATGCCCCATCCCTGGAAGTGTTCAAGGCCAGGTTGGATGGGGCTTTGGGCAACCTGGGCTAGTGGAGCGTGTCCCTGCCCATGGCAGGGGGTTGGAACTAGGTGGGCTTTAAGGTCCCTCCCAACCCAAACCATTCTGTGATTCTACTATGATTCTATGAAAGGAAAAATGGAAGTTCGTGGAAAAGTAGTGCAAATAAACTGTTGCTCCCATGCTATTTTTTCATTTTCCTGTTTAGTTCAGTTTGTGCAAAAGTCTTCTGAAGCTTATTAATGACACTTACTTATTCAGCCCAATTTTGAATTGAGACAACTAGCTATGTTCGAAATACAAGAGCTTGTGAAGGGAATCTACTTCAGTTTTCCGGAGCAGAGTCTAAAGAGGCCAGCTGTAACAGCCCTTGCCAAATGCAGTTTGCAGGTTGTGCTCAAATAAAGCTACCAGCTACCATGGGAAGGTAGGAAAGACAGAGACTCCTCAGCTGCTTTGAAGGAAACGGCACCCATCTTGTTGCAACACACTCTCTTCTTGCTGAGTGGGCTGACATTTTTTACACTTACGGAGTGCACAAATACATAATTTACTAGCTTATGTGCAAATGTACTTCTAGCTTCTGCTGGATCAGTTCTGGCTCACAAACTCCTGCTCCAGTACTTGAACTTACTTTATCCTTTAGTCTCTAGCCAATAATTTTTATTTTTACTGGATGACAGTTCAAGTGACAGAACTATTTCTCTAGTGTTATGTGTGCCTTAACTGGCTGCCATGAAGCTATGAAATCATTGTAATCATGATGCAAAATCACTGCATATGGTTTTTTCAACACCCATTTACTAAACAAAGAAGTTTGCCAATGGCATTAGAGAGAACCTAGATTAAATTGCTCAGATCATGGGTCCGGGCCATCCCAAAGCTGGGAATGTATCTGATCCAGCTCAGTACCATATTTAAATATAAAACAAGTGGCAGCCAAGTCTGTACGAGCTCTATAAAATATTGAGCTCTCTCTGGTGTGATACACGTAGCCATCATGAAACAGATTGGGCACTAGGGGGGCAAAAATAGAGTGAAATACCAGAGTGCTCTTGGGATTGATTGTATCACATAAGTGAGCAGGGAAAAGGAAAGGACTTTTGCTAGTGGAAAAAAATGACTTGGCAACTCAGGGATGTGTTGTAACAAGAACTTGAATAAAATAAATAGGGAGCATTTTCAGGCTGTGGGGGCTGAATGAACACAATCAATCTTCCCTCAGCTGGAACTGCATCACTCTCACCCACAGCTCCCTCTACTGAATTAAAATCTCATGGTAACTGAAGTTACAGAATGAGACTCCAACGAGGGACATTCATTGAGGAGTCCGTGATGTGTATAATCGTATATGGGATTTCTGAGTGGTAGGTTTTGGGGAGTTACAGCTTCCCCTTGGTACCAACCCACAGAGCATGTCTTGCTGCTGGCTTGATGTGGGCATGTTCAAGAAATCCAGCAGCCTCTCTGTTCAGATTGGGTCTACATCCCGGCCATGACATGAGGATAAATTAGTCATCAAGCTAATGCTGTGCCATAATTTTCCATGTCTCCTGCTGGCATGCCCTACTCTTACCTACCACTTCTTTATTGGGCCTCTACGTTCTTGCTTTCAGATTCACATTTTTCTTGTCCTTTTTAGGATGTGTTTATCTTTCCTGCTTCAGAGGAACCATGTTCTGGTGCCACTAATCCTGTCTTTGCTTGTGTTATCACTTCACAATGATTGTAAAGGTCCTGAATTTTTGCTGGAGAAAATGCCTTCCTCCCAAGTTCAGAGCTTCTGAGCAGAGGAGTTGCGATAAGGGCTTCTAGGTTCATCCAGGGCTTCTTGTTCATCCAGAAGGTGGAGAAGCTATGCCATTGTGATTTAGGGAGCTGCTATGCCCTACTTTGGGCATTAACTAGTGTCACGTGGCTCTTTGGGTTTTTAATTATTATTATTGTGGAAACACCTAATATGAGCCAAGTTCATGTGAGACTCGAATAAAAGATTTCATTAAAAACCTCTGTCTGGCTATTTATTACGCTGTTGATCCCTGGAAATATAAGATGTCATGTGCAGGAGTCAGACCTTCAGCTCTGTAGAGTTTCTGCTAATTAAATTGCTAAGTGTGTCTGTTATTAGGAAATCCATGAGAAATGCAGCAAGGGGAGGGAGAGAAGTGCCCATCTTGTCCTTTCTCTGTAGAGCAGCGTTTGGATCACTCCGACCTCCGGGTCTCGGAGAAGCTGGTTTCTATCCCATCTGAGCCAAGGAGAGAAAACGGGGACGGGCAAAGAGTCAGAGCTGGGGGAAGCGTGTGGCCGGGAGTTCAGCTGGAGACTTTCGGGCACAACTTGCCCTCCTTGGACACACACTTCACCCTCTCCTCCCCCAGCAGCCCCACGCATCTGACATTTCTGTCAAAAGATACCCTGAGTCCCCCCTCCTCCCTCCCCCTCCTTTCTCATCCCTCTGCCCTTTTATTTTTTTTTCCCCCCTTCTTTCCCCTTATATCTGAATAGTGAGAAAATGACTGGAAACAATGTGCCAGTTTGCAGCACTTTACACTGAGGCCCTTTTCTCCTCTCCCCTGACTCGCGAATGACTGAGAGTTGTTTTATCGTACAAAGATTCTCAGAGAAAAGAACTTTTATTTTACCCAATAACACAAGAATGGGCAACGGGCAAACAGTTAGTGCCTTGTTCCCAGCTGCCACTCAGACCGCGGCGGGGGAATCGCTAATGGGGTCTCTGTGCCGCCTCTCTCCTCTCCTCCGTCTCTCCCTGTCTGGTTTGGCTCGAGCCTCAGTTGGCTGCCTGCAAGCCAGGGTAAAATGTTCCCGAGATAAGCCGCTCCACTGCGTTTAATAACTCCACCTTTAGTTTTTTTCAGGGCAAAAAATATTCCAAATTTTTATCACCGAGACTTGGAAGGCGAGCGTACAATGGGGGAAGGGCACGGATGGAGCGACACGGCTTGTAATTTGTCCCCTTGCACCTCGAAAAAGTGCAATATAAAGAAAGAGAAGAGCTGCAGCAGAGGGTGCCCATCTTAGAGAAAAAAAAAATATTTAAAAAATCATTTCCACTAATGGAAGCTGTTGATTCATAGTTGATATCTAAATGTCAGCCTTTTACAGCTTAATCATGCCTTTATTAACCCCTCTTCTTCCTAGCTGAAAGGCAGGCTGACTAGAAGGAAAGAATAATAAAGATTGGAGGATGGGGAAGCTGAAATGTGAAGAGTGAATTAGACTTGTTTAGAAAAGAAAAGACTAGACAAGAAAAGACAAGCTGGGAAAGAAGGGTGTGAAAAAAAACCTAACGGAAAACATCATGCCATTGGCTGTCCAAGTGTTTCATATTCTCGGCAGCAAAGTATGAAGCATAGTTGTTGGAGACATTGAGAATTTGGGAAAAAAAAAAAAAAAAAAAAGAAGCTTCTACTTAATTTCATCCATAATTCTCAAAGCTCATCTGTCATTTAAAATCCTTCTAAGTTGTTATACACTAAGTCTCTGATTATGGAAAGGATTTTCAGATTCTGATGAAGTTAGGTACTTAAACTCAATGAGACAAGAATCATCACATTTCCTTTGACAATCCCACAGTTTGGGGTCTGTTTTGATTTGTTTGATTTAGCAGGATGCCATTAGATTTGTAATAACAACATCAGGGTCCAAAGAAGTTTTTCACAATGGACTAATATGTGTTCCTGAGAAATTCTAGTCATATATAACGTAAGCAAAAATACCTATACTTAAAGCTGTGGGGCACTTTGTTATTACAACACTTTATTTTTACTTGTTTGTAAACTTCCTAAGCTTTCTGAGTATACCTCAGGTTGAGGTATTCATTTTTTATTATTTTTCAGCAAAAAAAAGCAGGTTTTTTGAGAGACTGAAATAAATTATGTTGCTTGCCCAAGTAAAGAATGTGCACCACTCATCTCCGCCTAAGCACATAAGAAATAAAAGGGGTCTTTTTGATGCATCTCCCATTATGAATTTTTGTCATGTATCCGAGCTTCCTTCTTCGGGGGGAAGAAAACCTTCACGTTTTTATCCTACAGTCAGACACCCAAACATGAGCTTCTGCATCTCCCGAGGATCCCTTGGCTTCACTAACAGCCAAGTGGAGAGAGAGGAGGACAATATCATGGAAATCGTGCCAAGATTAATAAATTACTTCTAATGATTATATTTAATAAATAACTATAATATCATTTACATATTAGGTAAAAAGTAATTAACATGCATTTACTGTACAGTATTTAAAAATTATATACAAATAGGAACCTTAACAGACTTAGATCTGTCTGAATCTCGTTTCTAAATCCTGGAAAAGCTGAGATGTTATTACTAAGAAAATCCAGGTGTATTGGAATCAAACTTGCTCTAGGCCAGGTGAGACTTTTTCTGTGCAGATGCAAGATTGTTTAAGTACCTTAATCCATTTTTTGAAATATAAAGTAGGTCTTCTTCAGTTTCACTAAAGCCTCATCTGCTCTGTGCTTCAGAAGGTTTATTTCCATGAGTATTTTAGGTGCCAAGTATGAAATTTTGCATTTATCTTTCATCCCATTTAATCTCATTCTCCCCCTTACTATGGACAGGAAACATTTTTTAAATTGAAGAGAAACAGGCTGATATCTTTGAATTCAAAGGTATCTTTGCTAAGCAAAATGAAGATTTTACTCAATAGATAGCCCCTATCTAGCTGTATTGATTCTGCGCCATTTTTCTTGGCATTGCAGAAAAGGGAAATACATTTCATGTTATTCATGTCAGAATTTGTGAAGTGGGATCCCTGCTTTCAGTGTAAATTTTTCACGGAATATATTTAGTGGCAGGATTCCCTAGCCATTTCAGGAAGGTCTTAGAGAAGGACTGGCCAAACTTCAGATCAACATCTATACAGCTGCGTTTCCAAAATTTCTGAGTTGGTGGACCAGAATGTAAGTTCGGTTGTGCCTTGGTCACAATGCAGCGAGCAGCGCTTAATCAAACACACATCAGCCAGTTCAGACAAGAGACGATTTGGTTTCTTTGCATCACGCATTTCAGGGATGCAGATTTGTTGGAACGAATTAATTTTGATCCTAGTCCATATAGAAAAATAAAGGGAGTGGCAACAGCTCTGTGTGTGTAGAGCTGCTAAAGCCTGCGGAACCCCCAAATTCAAATTAAACCTTGATGTTTTGCCTGTAAATTTCTCCAGGTAAATGCTCTACATTGGTTTAATCTCTCTTCCTTTCCTGCTCACATTTGTGATAATCTCCACGGTGAGTGAGGTCTTAGTTAACTGTTGCTCAGGTTGTAACTCAGAGAAGCAATTCAAGGCTGCGAGAGCAACATTTCAATTATACGAATAATCAAATTCAAAATGTTATTTGAATAATTTGAGTTCTTAAATTAAGCAAGCACTTTTTTGCAAGTGGTCTATAAATTACATTTTCCGCTACATTGGCAGTAAACGGGTAATTAATATCTCAACTTTTCCTTCTTAATGTTGATTTAAGAAAAATAAAATAAGCTTAGAACATAAATGAGCTTTGCTTTCATAGCTCAAACATTACTGTCCCTGCTCAGTTAGCTGTGTAGCTCTGCTATCTTTCTCTTTCCCATAGCTGGACAGATACGTAAGTATACAGATCCTTCTATTTAATTTAAATAGAGGAATTCTAGAACTAAAGAAAGTACAAAGTTGTAGTATTTTTTCAGTTGATTTCAGAGAAAATAGATCTTCATCTTCAAAATGAAGTGATTTGATTTGTTACTCCTCATCCTGTACCAACCAGGCATTTTGGTTCATTTGCCTAATATCAAATGAATGTAAATTTGACTACTTTCCTGACTGGACAAATGTAGCTAAGTTAAAACATTACGACAATAAAAATTTGCAGGGTCATAAATGCAGAGCATGTATTAAAAAAAAAAAAAAATCCCATCCAACTTCTCAGAAAGGCTTTGTGAAAATGGCCTTTTTATTATTTTGCTAAACTAAAGGACAGTAATTCAAATGGATAATATGGGATGAATTGTTAATATTTCTCAGCCAGGGAAAAATTATTAAGTGGACCACTGGGTGACACAAAGAAGGGCTCACCAGTGACTAAATGCATACATAGTCTGATCAGGTAACCCCTACTATAGACATTATGTCCATAGGGATATTTATAAGAAGCACATTTGCTCATAGTATTAAGGTTAAACACTTGCTGTTTCCTTTCCAGGGTTAAATGTAATGAATTTTCACCTGAGTGACAATAAGATATATAAAAGACAGTAAGGGAGACAAAAAGGGCGGGGGGGGGGGGGGGAAGAGAGACTGCATGTTTCCAAAGCTGCACTTTGAAGTGGTAGAAAAATGCAGGGGAAATAAACCGATCTATTTCAAAAGGGTTGGTATTTTTCATTTTTATTTAACCAATTACTTTTTTGCAAAATATGTATCAAGCACCTACCTGAAATGGCTTTGAGAACAGGTATGTTTCCTATAAAGTGCGAAGAGTGCACAGGAGGCTAACGATAGCCATTCTTTACTTGTACATTTTGTTTGTCCATCCTTTCATCTTTTACTAAACTGGTTTTGTTTACAAGAACTATTAAAAAATATTCAAAATCCACTGAGTTCTGAAATTCTGTCCCTCTCAGACTCTATTTCCCCTGTCTCTGCCAGCAAGGTGGGGTGAGAGCAGTGAAATACCAGAGAGACAATGGCATTTACATTCTTTGTTGTTTTAACGTGGAGCTTGGGAGATGAAGGGTGGCAGAAACCGAGGGGGGGTCTAAGTAACTGAAAAGAGACTTCACAATACACAAGAAGCCCTGAGACATACCCAGCAACGCAGAGCCTTTACGTGACCCAAGTAGATGTTTAAAATCAGACCCCCATACAAAAGTGCAGTTTCATATAATCGTAGCTCATCTAGATGGGCTCAATTCTCACATTTGGTCCGTGTCGACCCAGAAAAAAACGTGCTGGCTGCTTTAAACAGAGCCCAAATTCAGCATTTGTTTGCCCCACTACGTCCCACAGGGTACTGGAAGTCAGAACCTGCAAAGACCTTGGCCCCAACCGCATTTTAAACCCCTGCACAACCCCCTGCAAGCGCGGTGAGTGAGCCGCTCTGCGCTTCCAGCTGACACGCATCTCCAGCCCTAGGTCTTATGGAATATTCGAGAGTATTTAATTAATGATTTTTCTACCTGCTTCATCAACCTGAAGAGATATTAGGCATGAACGTTTTTTGTTATTTGAGAAGATGAATACACGATCAGAAATAATAGCTCCATCGTTTCCTACTGGTCAGAATCGGTGGTTGGTTAATTATTCAACAGGCTCTGGTGTTGCTGCCAAACCCATGCTTTCTTCTCAGAGAATAACAGACAAGCTTGTTAGAGCAGCTTTCTTTGGACTGTCACTTCAGTGTTGATATGGGGTTTACTGAGATGCTGGCACTTTAATTTTAGTTTATTCTTTTATTCTCTTACTTCTATCATTAAAAATGTACAACTTTCCCTGCATATTTGTGCTGGCAAGCTGAACTATATTAATATTACCTTTGTTATATCATGCCAGTCTTTTGCAGAAATTATATGCATGGTTTAATGTCTTCGCAGAATTTTAGAATTAATCTGTACTTCTTTCCTGGTACCGTATGTCGCTGTTTTCCACTAGCATGGAAATGCAGGTAATCTCGCGCCCTCCGTGACATGGGCAAGCGCTTTACAAAAAAGCATCTTTGACGGTTATCTTTTATACTTTAACACGACCAAAGAGTTAAGAGTCTTAACCACTAGGCCTTGTACTACTTTGGGATTGGACAAAAGGCAGAAGTCTTGTGATAGTAGTATCCATTTATGAGTGTGCATTATCATTTCATAAGGCAAAACAGAAGGTGATATAAGCCCACTGCCATTCCTTAGTTTTTGACGGAACATATTCATCAAAAAAGCATGCAGTCCCCTGAGCTTGCAGCCATATGCTACAGGAAAATGTCACCAGTTAAAGATGTATTCATTTGCTGTTTTGAAAACTCTGTTTGATATTCATGCATTCCAAGTGTTTTGACCTAGATTTCTGTAGAGGCATTAGATCCAGTACTGAACAGGAAGCTAGACAGCTGTTGCTTGTGTAGTCAAAGGAAGAATTTAAAGTAAGGGGGAAAAAAAAGAATAAAAAAATGAAAACATTTATTAATGCATGCCAACATTTTGCACAGCCAATATGTTTAATACTAGATTAACTAATATAAGCATATGGAGATGCATTTGTTGCAAAGCTTTAAAGAAAAGAACAAAGAAAAAAGTTGGATGTATCTAAAGTTCACACAGAATAGAATTTGCACTTTCTCCTAGAAATGAAAGCCTGGTGAAATGGCAACATACTTTAATTATAAGCTACTTGCTAATGTCACAACATTTAAGTTTGGGGGCTATATTGTAGTACAAACCTCTCAGCGTATGCCTTGCCTAATCCAGAAACCTTCAGGTAATGAAAATCCTTACTGAGTTCTGCAGCCTTTGCAGTCTATTTTGCCCCAAAGTCTTATAAACAGTTTGTTTATTGTAATTGTAGATTCCTTTCTAGTAAATCCAGGTACAAACTAGACATAATGTAAATATACACATCTAATTATTAAATGCTGGCATTCATACTACTGCTATGACAAAGACGCTGCATTTTGTTATTACTGGGTTTATACTGATATAGTTCACCTGATGTTCATAGGTTCTTTGGTAGTTGAGTAATACATGTAAATAACATCGGAAACAAATGTTATCTTGGTTTGATAGGACCTTATGGGGATACTCATCTAATCCACCTTTAGCCAAACAAAAGTTAGATTTCTAAGCTATTTATCCAGGTTGTCTCTCCATAGATCTTCATACCACCTACTGCAGACATCTGTCTTGGGCTGGGCTGGGTAGTTCTGCAAAGGAGCCCGTTTCTTTCCTTTGACTTTGATTTCTCCACATCAGGTGCAAAACCTTGAGACAGCTACAGACAGACAGTCCCCCTAACAGTAATAAGCACGACCAACTCATTTTTTAGTATTAGTGGAAAAACTTTTAACTATTAAGTTCAAGCAGCAATCTCTTATCAATTTCAACATTTTCTGTTAATGGATTTTATACTGAGTCAGTCCAAAAATAGAGGGAAACGTGTGAACGTTTCCCCTCCCCGAAAATGGCTTTCATTTTCGCAGTGAAAAATATGAAGATGGATTTTTTTCCCAATAGCTCTTTTCCTAAGTGTTTATCAAATAGTTTATGCAAACACATTTCAGCTTATGGTTTATTTATAAACAGTTCAATTTCATTCTCCACAAAGGTGTGGAATTGGTTACCCAAGCCACGTGCTGGTTATTTATTTATTTACTTACTTATTTATGACTGGGTGAATGAAACTTTTTTAAACAAGGGAAAAATGAATGAAGAATAGCGAAGAAATGATGCTGCAGTTCAGAATGAATAAATCAACAGGTCTAAATGTCATGAAACCGAATTCGCCAGTACCTTCATGAACAGTCGGGCAGGGTACTTGTGAAGGCCTGTTGACAGCTAAAAACCTGCACATTCAACGGTGCGGTCGGAATACACGCACACACAAATATGTGTAGGCATACAGTCTTGAATGACGTCCCGTATAAATGTCCAGCCCTTCTGTTCCGATGTGCTGCGCGTGCCGTGAGCATACATCTACCTGCACAGATCTACAGAGATACGTACGGACACAGCAGTAATCACTCTTCCCAAATCACACTGTTTGCACTCAAGATAGAAGAACTTCAAATGCAATGTCAAATCTCAGAAATCTAATGAGGTTTGCCTTTCCAATTCAATTCCCCAGTGGTGCAGGCCTCCACCGTTAGAAGCGATGCTCTGGAGGTGGCTCCTTCCTGCACTTTCAGAAGCCAGTTAGGGGGACAAGGTTTTGTGGGACTGCACGCTGCCAAATATCATCCCGCAGGCCATCACGCTACAAACCCAGGAAACGGAGTGAGGCTGATGAAGAGTTAAGTAGGGCCGTGGAAAGGCCATGGCTGTGAGGGGAGGGATTGAGCAGTGATGAGAAAAATAAACCTTCGGGGGTTGGGGTTGTAGGAGTTTGCAACCAGAATAAAAAGAACAAGAAAAGTCATAAACACTTGCTTTCCTGTTGATTTATGAAAAACAGCTAAAAGTATCTTCCTGGCTGCTAGAGAAATTTCTTCTGTTAAGTAAATGTATCAAACACTGGACTTTCTGTCAACTGTGTAACATCTCTGTATATGGCCCTTATTTCCACAGAAGTATCATGCAAATATGTTTCACAGAATTCTGTTCAGTAGTGACTACTGTTGAGGGTGAAGTTTGATAAGTGTGATACTTCCCTTTCCCAAATCAATCAACAAAGTTAGAGGTCTTTCTAAGCCTAGTTGACCCGCTGGGCTTGGTTGGGTGCACAAAAGAAACGCCTGGTTAGCCTGACATCTGGTTAGCTTTGACACCCACCCAACTGTCCATGAATTCATTTATGTCTGGATCATCCGGGCACAGGACCAGGAAGAGCTGATTTGTCTGGTAATATGATGTTTCAATCCTCCCACCCTTGCTTTTCCAGTCAGAAGACACTTTGCATCTTAAACTGACATATTTTCAATTTTTATAGTCTACTTTTGCAAGATCCTTCCATATGGTTAAAGTTAAAATTCAGAGGCTATAGATAGCTGGGTCAGTCTTTGTATTAATCCAAAATGTGCCGGCTGAGTTAGGAAACGCTAGCTCTGTACAACAAAACGTGAACTAATAATGCTTTAGTTCTTTGCTAATAGCATACCTGAAGCAAAATCTTGTTATCCAGCCTGAACCGCTCAGGAATTAGCAGTAGCATACTGTACTATAGCCAGTTTGAACAGATGGATTTAGAACCGGAGAGGCAAATATATCCCTTTTTGGAATTTGTCTGCCTAATTTACTCATGTTACTGTTACAGAGATACCAAGATAGCTGATGATGCTGCTCTGCACTGTATTTACTCGGCTGCATTGCCACACAGAAATGTGATTCATAGACTCACAGGAATTGCAGATGGAAGAGCCATATTAGATCATTCAATCCATCTCCCTGCTGATGCAGAATTGCTCGCTACAGCTACAGTACATTTTCTAGTGTTTTGTCTGGTCTAGTTGTAAAAGTCCCGACACGGGAATTCCACTGTTTCCCTTGGGAAACTACTCCACAGTTCATCTTTCAAAATTGGCACTGTCAGAGACAGGCTAGAGAACCAGGACCATTGACCTGTACTCAGTTGGGAATTCCTCCCTTCCTAATCACTAGGTGACCCTGCATGAAGATGCCATACCATCAAAATCACATGGTGCTTCTGGACATATCACAGATTTACAGTAATGGACATTTTTTCCGTTCATTTGCAAGATACACTTTGCTTCTTCAAACCTACCAACTTTTGCTGCCTTTTCTTCCCAGTCCCTCTGGTGCATCTGCTAGTCCTCAACGTGGTCTATGGAAAGACTTGACGCTAAAACCCACCCAAACAATCTCAGCTCCTCTCTGGATCCTTGCACTTGTGATGTAAAGCTCAAGTTTCTCATTCTTACAGAATGCTGGCCCACCATCAATGCCAGTCTTTTCCCTCCTACCAACGATACTGTCTTTCTGGAAGCTCTTGGTTGCTTGTTTACTGCTACAGGAGCCTTTGTTTCATTCCATACAAGAAAAAGGAATTTTCAGTTTTCTGCTTGTTCAGAAAAAGTCTGGCCAAGGAGGTGGGAACTGTTGTCAATCAACGCCAATAAACAATTTCCAAAAATTTCAGTAAACCAAGAAATAAAAATTAAAAAAAAAAAGGCCTGTTTCACTGAACGAAACATTACACTTAAAAATCTGAGTACACTGTAAATATTTAAATAATCAAAGGAAATATTTAGAAATGGAATTGCTGTGGTCGACTTTTGAACAGAATACTTTATTTATCTGGCTTCTTTTCATAAGGAAAAAAGAAAAAGTCAAAGTTCAGGCAGACAGTTCCAGTTATCTGTATGTATACTGGCTTTTCATTCAGCAGCTCTCCTAAACGTGGTGGTATGACCATCCTCCCATCCTTCCTGATTACCTACTTTTACTATGACTCTCACCAAAACAAAGCAGGTCAATATAAAAAGATTTCACTGGAATCAGAGGGCTGTCTGCTGAAAAAATTCAGATTTCTCTTCAGCTCCGGAGCAATTAGGAAATGGAGACTGGAGAATGAAAACTAGAAAAAATAAGATCAATTCAAATTTATACAATATAAAATATATTTGTATTTTTTTGGTCACCTATAGGTTTTTTTCGCTAGGTTCTGAGCCAGAGTTGGATAAACCAAATACCAAGTGAAAGGGCAGTTATGTCAGTAATTCTAGCCCATCTGGAAGCAATAACTACAGTCAATCACAGAGTAAATCCTTATCTGATGAGATTTCCAGCCCAATTTTTTTAGACACGAGAGGTTCAGATAGTTCAGATAAGGTTTGGCAGCTGAATTGGTATTTGTCCCAAGCAAACCTCCAGAGGTTCACCAGTCACTAGTAATAAATGAAAGTCTTTATAAAGGGATGGTTATTTTGTGGTCAACATGAGATAAATTGGTGGTGCCAGCCCAGGTCCTAGGAGACATCTGTCTATATCCGAACGCCATCACCAGCTCGCTAGACATCTCTGCAAAGGCACTGGTACCTGAAGGTTTTAACGAGCCTTCCTCCAAAGCGGGGTGGCTTTCACTTTTGCCCTGAGGTAGAGTGGGAACCCAACTGTTTTAAATGGGCAGTAGACCTAGCACATTCATGTGCTGGAGCAAAAGGCTCTTTGAAGGAGACATCAGTAGAGAAAACAAGCTGCTTGGGATGCAACACACACCGTGAGATCCACATCCATTCCATCCCTTTCCCATTAGCTCGTTTGCCTGCTATGCCAGGTGTTCTCATTAGCCATATGTATAAATATTTGTCTAACTTTTTTTTTTTATCATTCTGGTACTGTATGTATAGGAAGAAGTGGAGCCAATCTGTGTGTGAAAATCAATGAAGATTTCCTTTTGGCTGCTGGTAGCTGGGGGCCTATTTAACAGCCCCTGTTGCAGTTGGCTGCTATCTCAGAGATGCTTTTCCAACTACTAGGAACCAAATTAGGAAAAAAAAAAAAGATATGGATGAGATATTGACCTTCCACATGTCGTACATTTTACCAATAAGTATTAATGACAAAGACACTAAGGAGTGTAATCTCCCATCAATGAATCAATACAAATCCCATTAACACTCGATGAGGGGATAAGATAGCCTTCAAGAATTTCAGGCTTGCTCTTTGTATAGGACTCCCTCTAAAGGCTCTGAAAGTCCTTTTTGCCTCAGGACCACCAGTATATTGTGATTTTAATGAAATAAAGAGGTTTTAATGGTAAGGAGACTCAGCAGATGAACGCACCTTACAAATTCCAAGTCTGGTCCACACGAAAATGTAATGCTTCTCTGATGTGCATCGATTCTGCTAGAATCTGGAAACTGAGAAGTCCGTAACATCAGCCATTCGGGTTGTCAGCAAGATCAGTAAAAATCAGAGGCAGTTAAACAGTTTCAAACTTCCTAGAAATTGCAGGCTATCAGTTTTTAGTCAGCTGTCTCCCTTGTTCCTCACTTCTCTGCTCTAACTTGTCCCTCCAGTTTCAGAAGTGATACCAAATACCCACCCTTGACCTCTTCCCTTGTAGATCGACAATCATCTGCAATAGTAATTTAACTCACAGTCCCTGAACTGTGCAATTTCTGCTTCCACTGAAACCAAAAACTGGGGCTACACTTCATGGGAACTTAGAAGCAGCTTCAGGACACAGATTTAGCTCACTGAAGATAGCCACGGATAAATTAGTTAGAGGAAGCACTGATGTTACTCAGGGTAATTGGTTCGAGTTAACCACTAGACCTACTGGGCAACTTTATCAAGTTCTTGAAATGCTTTTAAACACAACCATGTGGTGGGAATAAGAGGAAAATTGCTTACATATATCTAAATCCTCTGAGGAAAATTTTCCTACCAAACAGTTCTAATTTAGGCTGATAAATCAGGGAGAAAAAAAAAATCAGATTCTGAGCTGTATGTTTTGATTTGGAAGCTTTTTTTTTTTTGTTTTTCTTTTCTGAAGTACCTGGTGGGCAATTTTCAAAGCCTCTGAGAGTAATTTGTACTGAATATTAATTTGAGGAGGGGGCTTTACTCCTCTTCTCAAAGTCTTTCCATAAATCCAGAGCAAATTTAGGTACCACAGTGTCAGTGAACTGAATAAAATCCTCTTCCTTAGTCTTCTATTTCCCTTTCTTCCTCCACTCTCCAGTATTTATGTCTCTCTGAAAAATTTGAAAAAAACCTGCCTGCAATTCCATTCCTTATTCTCTGGTTTTGCAATTAGATGTTCAGTCTGTGTTACCAGTATCATGGGAAGACAACTGGGCTGTCTGCCTCCTTCCTGGTTGCCTCTGAATTTCTTCAGCCTGCAAAGAAAACATTGTGGGACTTTGTTCAGAACAGTAAGAAACTAAATATTTATCTTCCCTCTTATAATTTATGCAGTATGGGATTAATATAGAAAGTACCAAGATTGAAAGGTCAAGTGAGCTTCCAAACAGTGTTTCACAATGATATATCATTGCACTTTTACCATGGCCTGCTTTCTAGAAAAAGAAGCACCAGTAGCAATGATGCACCTAAAGAAATAATCTTAACTGTGCTATGGCCCCATTTTCTGTTATGTATTTATAAGTTTCATTTACATTTCCTGTAGGGATCATTATCTCTGCTGGAAATTTTATATCAGCATTAGTACCAAAACAGTCTACATTTGTGGGTTACCCTCTAATTGTTTGCTGACACCTGCTGATGTTTTAATTATTCAACGGACTGGCTATGGCGTGAAGATAGTGTAGGTGTGGGATCTTTTGCTGTTGGACCAAGTCAACACAGCCCACATCCCTATCGCTCATCTGGAACAGACCAGGGAGTAAAATATCTTGTCGAGTATACCTGGGTTTCCTCGCGGCATGAGGTCATACAGTAGTAAAAACACATTGTCCTTTCTCATGAAAGACTTTTTGGATGGACAACTTCCCTTCCTCCAACCTGCCAAAGTCACACTCCTCACATTTATGCCCAAGGGACCTTTCCAGTTCCTGGGATTTCAGTAACACTCGAACCATTCCCTTTTACCTTTGCACTGCCATTATCGTAGGGACTTCAGGTGAGTGCCAGCCAGCTGGCATGCTGTACACCACAAAAAAGGGATGTATCTCTGCTCACTGCAGCTTTCATTAGTTTTAAGCTGGTCGAATCAGATAATGTAACTCCTCACTATGTCCTTTATACATCTGCTCGGTAGAGCTAGTCACTTAACTCAGCCCTTCTTCTGAAGCTGGAAAAGACCCGTCCATAAGATTGCATCCTGTGTCAGAATAACACACCGGTTTCTACTCAGAAGATATTTTAAGTGCTTTGCTAAAGTTGAATGACCCAGGCTACTAGCGGATATGGTGGGTTCTCCACCTCTTGAAGTCTTCAAATCAGGAGCGGATGCCTTTCTGAAAGATATCGTTTAGCTGAACATGATTTATTAGGCTCACTACAGTGGGAAATGGGTGAAATACTAAGAGTGGAATTATAGAGCAGCTTAGCATAAGTGACCTGATGACCCCTTCTGGCTTTAAAAATCTAAGAGCTTAGCCAAAGATCCAAGAAGTGAATACGGCTTTTTTATAGGCATGATGTAAACAAGTTTATGTGGATGCATGTGTGAACCAGGACTCGCCGAGGTTTTGCTAGGTCAGATTTGTCGCACTTTAGAGCGTAAGTCCAGTTCATGAGTACAGCAGCCATAAAAGAATAATTAAAAAAAAAAATAGGTAAGAGCTAAATAAAGCAATGGCATTGTTTTCCCTTAAATGTCAACTCCTTTGGAAGAAAGAGAGGAGTGGAAAATTATAGGTGTCTGGCCAAAAAAAGGGAGGGGACGTGGAGCAGGAGAAATATCAGCCATCAAAATCTTTTGGTTTGCCGATAAGAGAGGAATGAAAGACTTCCTGCACACAGGGAGCAGAGGCCCCGGGGGGCTCCGGGGGGCCACGGCCGGTGGGGAAATGCCCAGCGCTGTACGTAGAACCCCCCCACGCAAACAGCTCCCGCCTGGCCCAGCGGTGCACAGGAGCCATGTGGCGAGCGGGGGTCCGGGCAGCGGCGATGCTCCCGACCCCTCTGCGGCCCGTCTGGCCCGACGGATTTAACGAGTCCAGCAGTCACATCAAAAACACCCTCAGCCTTTAGATGAATGAGCTGTTTGTTTTTCTTCCCGATGGCTTGATAAGAGGTCACAGGATGTGTTCAATTTATTATTTTTTTCTTTCTTTTTTTTTTTTTTTAACAAAATGAAACAATAGGTTAAGAGAGAAAAGCCCCAGCCCAGTCCCAATAGGTCTCTCCGTCCCCCGTGCTGCTTCATTTCCTGCCTTTTTGAAGCAGACATCCCCCTTTTGTTTTCCTCCAGCTCGGCCAGCGCGTGTCGGTGCTGCGGCCACCGAACAAACAGGTTTTGGCCACCGTCCCCTCCTCGCCCCCGCCTGCCCGCCCGCCGCCACTTGCTCACGGCCGGCGGTTTCCTGAGCTCCGGCGGCCGCTGCCGACCCGCCGCCGGCCTCGCAGGAAGCGATGGAGAGGCCTGCGGCCGCCCGGGCGGAAGGGACGGGAAATCCCTGCAGCTGCCCGATTGCACTCCCGTGGCCGGCGGGACGCGGCCGGGGCGTGCGGGCGCACGGCGATAGAGCCTTCCTGTTGGCCCCGCCGCGGTTCTTCCCCCCCCCCCCCCCCGCCACACACACACATACACACACTAATGCTGGAAATTCGTGGCACGCCGGCTCCCACACGCACGCCGGGGGAAGTGCTGGGAGCTGGAGATAAGCCCTCCCGCCGCTCCGGCTGCCACCCGGCTCTGCCGACGCGGTGAAAGTGGGAAACAAAGCCGAGGCGCCCGGGAGACTCCTCCTGCCTCTGCCAGGAGCGTACCTGGAAGGGGACACTCGGTGTCTTCAGTTCAGGGGAATGACAGGTCCTGGGCAACCTGCTGAAGGGGAGCAAGTGAGTTGCCGGGAACCCCCAGCCTCCGGGGAGATGCACGGAGGAAGGATGCTCAGGGCTGGGCTCAGGCTTTGAGTGTTTCACCCCCCCTTCCCAGTCCGTCAGCCCGTCCTAAAAGTGGGGTGCAAATGGGTTGTTCCAAACATATATGAAATCCATGGGTTTCTGGGGGTTTGGTCCCTGCCTCTGGCCAGGCACCAGTACACCACCAGGCTTCCCCCAAGGAAATATGTCCTTGATTGCAAAAAACAGGGTTGAAATTCAAAAAGCAATCGCTGACTTCTTTAAAAGTCCGTACGCACCCTGTCTGTGCCCACCAGGAGTTGAGTAGCAATGGGAAAAATAAGTCTTCCCTTCTGGCTGGAGCTGCCCAGAAAGGAGGATGATGGCACACACAGATTTCAGCAGCCCCCGGGAGGGGGGGTTGGATCTCTGCCTGTGGGAGGGATGGGGATGAGCTGCTCCTGCCTCGGCCCTCCTGGGTGACCACAGCTGTTTGCAGCCATGCTGCAACTCTGAGGTTTGCAAGAGGTGAATGCAACTTGTAAATCTGTTCTGTACCAGCCTAACTTCTGATTTTGGCCTAAAATTATGAAAATTGAAAAAATTAGGAACTCTTAAGCTGCTCATTAAAGTTTTCAAACTTCCATCTGATGACCTCTCATTATAATTCCCTTCATACAGGTGACCTTTTTCTTTTGCACAGAGACTGCAGTGCTCATCCACGAGGCAATGCAGGAGTTAAAAAGATATTCATATAGGCAAATTTGAACACTAAAATAAAATCGTCTTCCTGAGGTCATTGTCTCTGTAGACCAAAGCGAGGGAGGAAGTGCAGGAATGCGATGCTGATTAAGATACCACATGCTGGGCAGGTATCAGTTTAAACACTTTAGACTGTTACCTGCTCAGCAGGGGAGACCTGAATCCACATTTGATGATTGGGCCATATTTATGTCTCAGCTCAGCAAGTCTCTATACATCGGCCTGATGAGCAGAGTGTATAAAACTCACACCAGTGTCTCCATATTAATCAGAGGGGTGAAAAAAGGTTTCACAGGTATGTTGGATTTCTAAATACGTGGGTGTCCAGGACCCATTTACCCCAGGCTGTATTACGAGTAAAAGATAATCCACCTACTCTGCCCCCTTTCACATTTTGGATGAATCATGCAGCAAGCTGAACCACATCGAATTAATACGCGTTCAGTGGCACAGGCAACCAAACTGATAATCTGCCGCCTGAAGAAGGGAATTTCTTTCTTGTACGTGTGTATATATATATACACATGCACACAAAAAATTATATACACATATATCTATAACTGTAAACACACACATACATAGGCTTATATATATATATGCTTTGCAACTTTACATGAGAAGCTGTAGCTATGTTACATCATACAGTATTTGAAGGTCTCAAATTCTGATTAGCATTCTTGATGGATTCTTTCAGCATGGTTTACTCAGGAAACAAGGCTTATGCAATCACAGTCTGTGTATGTGTGTACGCGTCTGTCACCATTAGACATCAGATAATTTACACAGGAGAGAGGCATTATGAATGTCCCTAGACCAGGAAAAGCTTCCTGGAGAAATAGCTTCTGTCAGTATTTTCACCTTAAAAAAACACAGACGACCCAACTACAAGACATGTATCCATTAAAAATCGTCACTAGGCTTTGTTCAATCCTATACTTGCGGAACTGCTTGCTCAACATTGAAAAAATTACTATGATTAAGAAGTTACAGAGGATGTCACCAAAGAAGCAAAATGCTGCTCATATTTTCTATTAATCCGCTACATTGTTCACTGCAAGATATATACATTTGTTAAGGGTTTTTATTTTTCAGTTTACAAAATTCTCCTCTTGGCAATACACAAGTGGTTTTGCAGCTCTGGGCAGAGCTCAGCTTTCAGGAGATTGCCCTCCCACATGACCAAAACAAGCTCACACGACACATGGTCCAATATTACTATTTGAGAGTTAAAGCTCCCTCCCAAATATTCATGAGTGATGCGTGAGAGAGGGCTTTAGCCCATATGCTCTGCAAAATCAGAACTCCAGAATAAGGTCTGATTAGCACAACTTCTGCTGATGGTCCTGGGTGTTCCTTCAGCTTTAGCCCGTGAAGATTAAACACCATAAAACCCAATTATGAACATAGGATTTAATATAGCTTAATTGTGGGTTGTTTTTTTTTTTTCCTTGTGTTTTTTTGCTTTGGGGATTTCTGTGGATATACACATATATATATACAGCCTTGGCACTGAGGTTCATACAAAGAACAAAGAATTGGGCTGGAGCGTTGCTTACACAAAAAATCCGACTCAAACAGCTGTGATTGCACCTGGAGATGTCCTGGCTCCTGCCAAAATCCATCTCTTTGACTGGGAGAGCTACGCTAGTGCCCAGTTAGGCATTTGTACCCTGGTACGTGATATTCCACTGCCTCATCTCAATGCTACAGCAGGAGCACAGACAAGGTACTGGAGTTCCTTTTGGGGCAAGTAATCCAGCGACATGGAGAAGCCAGGAAGGAAAAGGAAATTACGGTTCGAATTGCTGATATTTCTAAAGGAAAATCACCAGTTGCCATGACAATAAAAAAGTGCAATATTCAAAGAGGTCAGAATTAAAATACGTGATTTACTCTTCTCAAAGAAAGTGCTCCAGACACACACTCCCCTAGTGGATTTTAGCTTTTGAGATTCACAGTTTTTATTCGTATTTTATAGATTGAGCTTCCCTCACCGTTCACATAGTGTGCAAGCTGACCTCGTCTGTGGAGCCCATTTCTGAAATAGAGTCCTTGTGCTTTCTAGTAATTCCTAGAAAATCAGAAAAGGTGTCAAACATCTCTAGCCCATCTTGATGTCTGTGACTAAACAGGAGCGAACAGGCCTGGAGAGATGGAGAAGCCCCAGCTGGGAAAAGACGATGAGAGCACTTGCTTCTGTAATATGAGTCTGTTGGCAAACAGAGATGCTTTGGGAAAGACAGACCCACAATCAGCACTTTGTGTCTCTTTTCCAGTGCTCTGGAGAGGGACGGATGCTTTGTTTTTTATTTTTGTTTTGTTTTTAGCCTCCCTATGGCATATTTCCAGTTACAATATAGCTACCTTGGCACCTCCTTTTCCCTTCTTTTAATGCTGTCGTAAGGAAGACTAGCTCTTACCAGAAGCTTATTTCAGTATCTACATAATAAAACTGTCCAGAGGCTCCACCCACAAAATTTAAAATTTGCCAGAAAAAAAAATAAAATCCAATACTCTCTTGAACCCTCAGGATACAGAACCAGATTTTTTTCCCCCTTGTGGTAGCCTACCAAAATGAGAGAAGAGGATTGCTATTAAAAAAAAAAAAAATCCCCAGAAACTCCTCCTACCAGGCTGGGATTGATCTCTGTTTACCTCGGGGGTTGCAAACTGGCAGGAGAACCTGCCATCTGACCACGGCATGTGCCAAGTCTCGCAGACTTCTTCTTGCAACCGAGTCCTTGTGCTGTGATTTACTTTCCATGGAATGGGGATGTGTCCAGAAGGATCAGCGAGATGTAAACCTCGAAGTGTACAAAGCCTCTTTTGTTCTGAACTAATTATATTGTTACTCCTGTGTGTGCTAGGTTGGAGATGTCCAAGGAAGAGCAGCCAAGAAGTTTCTGCTACTTTCATCCTTGGTCACTGTTCAAGCCGTAGGGGATGTTGGTGGTTTTGCCCTCAGGGCCATCTAGAACAGAGAACTTTAGGAATTCACAAAATCAATAAACAATAAAGCGGTATCCAGGGAGAGAAGGGAGGAGAAGGGTCAGCAGAGGGACTTTGCAGCCTTCCTGACATCTGGGTCTTGCTCAGGGTGGAGAGGGGAAGGGGCAGCATTTTCTCAGAAGCTCTCAATTTACTGAAATAGGTTGAAGAGGTTGAGCCACTTAAAATCAGGTTAGCTTTATTAACTGTTCATTTGCTGTGCTTGCTTAGGAGATGTTGGCAGTGAACACCCTTACCCATACTATATTTTGAAGAGGACAGATTCTGCTCTCTGTGGTGCTGCTGTAAATGCTGACTGCATTAATTGTGCTGGATTCCCTTCATTCAGATCCTTAGCAAATTGTGCATGAATTTTATTCACTAACACAGGTAAAAACCAGTTGAATTAATAAGCAATGACTTTGAGTTTTCAGCTTTTTTTTTTTTTTCAGTCATGTAGAAGGCTGGTTCGTCCCCATTCATCCTGCTCAGCATATAAACGTACCAAAAATGTTCTGAGAGAATCAGCATCCTCATGGAGAAGGGCTGATCTATGACTTCAGTGGGCTATGGGACAAGCCATAAAGGAAGAAATTTATTAAGCAAATAATGATTTATCGTAAGAAATCTTTGAACCATACATTGAAATTCTTGTATTTGGGGCAAAATATTATTTGCACAACAGACTCAGCTCTCCTTATCTCCATAGCCTGAAGTATTCCAAGTGCTGCCAGCTGCACAGTGCGTATCTCATTGCAGTACATGGTGCTCTGAAGTGTGCCAAGTAATAAGCTATAAAGAGAGAAGCAGGACTCAAGCAACACAAGGATGCAAAGCAATATTTTCCCTTGACACCCAAGGTCATGGCATAAAGAAACATGGAACAAGGGAGCGTCAATTTTCATTGAAGATGCAGGGTACAGTGCTGCTGTACCAAGCTAACACAAATAAATTAACGTGATGGCAAACTTAGAGTGTCCCCTTAAAATGTGTTTGTAAGTGTGTGAGTGTGCATGCGGGGGGATGTATATTTTCATGGCTAGCAGAAAAAGGCATCACAGACTTAAAAAGAAACACTTTTTAAAGATAATCTACTCTGTATATACTATAAATACTGACATACAGTTTTGCAGGGAGCTCTGGGTTAAAAAGCTGAGAGGAATAAGTATGGTTTGCTGCCCAGTGAATTACTCATCAATACAGTTTTAACTCATCACCAATTCCTAACCAAAACATATATTGATTATACTTAATGTTTGTGCCCCTATGAAGCTGGAGTAACTATTGTTGCATTCTTCCGTTCTCTTGCCTCCACGGTGAGAACTGTATGTGTATAGGAAAACAGAAGAAAACTTGTTTGTCTATTTTGATTTTGCGGTGGTATTATACGGTGTAAATAAGGAGTAGATGCAGAGGACGAGTTGGGTTTCTGATTGCTCTGTGCCCAATTTGGAGTCCTGTGAAGTCAATGGAAAATCCTCCATTGACTTAGGGTTTGTATCTGTCCCTTCAACTTTATCAAGCCAGCAAGAGGGATTCATAGCATTCACCATATGGCTCCAACTTACTTCGGTTCTTTACCTAACATTTCTGAAATGCAGACTGTAAAGGAGCATTCCTTTATAGTTAGGAAAGCACACAGTGCTTAATTTTAATGGAAAACTCTTTTTTAAACACAGACGGATCCTGCTGTGTTTGACAAATATGTTCCAGAAAGAAGCTCAATCTAGATGTTATGTGTAACTTTATCTTATTCCCTTTTGAGCACTACTGTTCTTGCAAAGTGATCTCTCAACTGCCCAAAGTCATTACACTTTTTCCCTTTCACATTGTACCTCTGTAAATGTCAGGCATAACTACATTTTTATTTGCAGAGATACCACTGCTATGAATGAGTAAAAATTTCCTGCTCCCCCGCCTCCTTCTCTTTACCCTGTGCGCTTTCTGCTAATATGATTTGTTGAACAAATTGTTCCATTAATCTGGGGCTGTTTGACAGAGTGAGAAAATAAGTGCCAAAGTGAGAAGATTCACAAGAATCGGAAATCTCAGTCCCTCTTTCTCAAGGTAAATAGTTATTATATCAGGGTGTCAGACTGGTGAAATGGATGTACTTTCATTCTCAGTTTGTAAATGTCACTTTTCCTCAGCCCATCAGGGTGACAAATGAGGTGTGGGTTACAGTAAGAGTTCATTCCTTGACAAAGTTCTTGCTGGCTTATTTCAACAGGAAGGTAACCTCCCCTTTCTGCCCCCCACCCAAAAGCAGGGGGAGGGGGACAAGAAACAAGGCAACCTGGGCTTGAAAAATGCCCGAATTGTTTCCATTTGCTGCTAAAACCTGATAGAGGTTTCTTCAAAAAACAAGTCGTGATACACTTTGTTTGCCTTTCTCCCCTTTCCTTGCTTGTTGTTTTTAGCGAAGAACCATATGACATACTTTTACTGGGGCTTATGTCAATATTTATTGAACAAGTGGTCAAGAGAGGCCACTTTTTCAGCCCCGTGCTATCTGGTTGTTAATTACCACACTGCAATGTGTTAATGAAGAAGAACACCCTCTTCTTTTGACAGATAATTGATAAGAGATCGGGAGCCCCAATGCCTGACAAGGAACATGAAATGGCGTCTTTGATTGCCCCGCAGACCACTGTGTTTGAGCAGTCATAGGACTAGCAAGGAGCCCACATGGCTCACGGGGAAACTCCCTCCCGGGGTGAAGACTGTTGTAAGAAGAGAGCAAAGGATGATCTGAGCGATTTGAGCACAGGACCTTCTCTGACTTCTGAGTCTCTGAGAACCATACGGTTCCTCAGGAAAATAGAATTTGCAGTACCTCATGAAACGTCTTCACCAAGGCTGAACCATCATCTTCAGGACATAGACTTGTGCTTTTTTTTTGTGTTAATGCCCTAGTAACTGCGAAAGGAAGCTGCTGCTACCTGAATTTGCCATCGTAGTAATTCAGAAAGATATTTGTTTGATGGATTTCACCCTTTTCTTTCAGTTCGTAGTAGCTCTTAGTGTTTGGAAGTGTCTGGTGACTCAATTCGGATTCTCATCTTGAGAATGGTTTGTGAGACGACTGTGTTTGGTGCTCATGAGCAAAACTGCTATGAATCAAGCAGATGTGATTTTGATAGAAATTCTGGAGAAAAAGCAAGAAGAAAGTAACTGTGGAAGGATTTTATTTCCTTTTACTTTCAGAATGAAACAAAATTTTCTACAAAAACTTGGAAAATAAAAACAAATTTTCAGAACAAAATTGAACTCAGAAGCCAAGCTCTGTACAGGCTTCCCTAAGGTCTGCAAGGATCTGAATCACAAATGAGGATTTTCAGGCATTGCTGTCTCCTTGGTGGGAGATGGCTGGGATTGTATCTCACAAATACTCAGATCACAAGTCCTGAAAATTCAACATTTGTAAGTCCTCAGGCAGACCCTAGGAGCTATCAAGCAAGCTGAATGGAAAAAAAACCCGTGAACGTTTAGCTGAGTCCTCTTGTATTTTCTTAGAAGCTCATCAAAAGCAGTATGTTTCCATGTAACATTTTACTTTTGGAGAATCAGCATTTTCTGATGGAAATACATGTAGTTGCAAAATGTCTGCCCCATTGGGGTATGATCTGGCACATGCCATAAGAAATGAAAAGGGTTGAGGGTGAATGGGATGAATTTCCAGATCTGGATCTCCTGCTTGAACCGAAAGGCCCCTAAATGGGTGGCTATCATAGACTCTTGTGTGTTTGAACCCTCAGAGGGAGATATTAATTAAATGCATGTTACATGTTTCTTTTCCTGACTGATAAAATGTCAGGCTTTGAATTAGCTTAACAATGGCAATGCTTATGATTCAGAAATGGAAATTTGCTTTTCATTATTAAGAAAACCACTGTTCTCCAACACTCACTTAAAAGTAGCTATTTCTACAAACACATATGCCATTATATTCCCATGCTAGAATATTTGTGAGAAATTAACATGAAAAAGGAGACTACACACAATCAAAGCAAATCTATCTAATTTTCTCTCTGTGTGTGCATTTCCAATGTATTTATCTTTGTAGAATCCAGGCAGCAGATAATACTGCATTTTGTATGACATCATACCTGTTTCAAACAGATCGTAATCTCATAAACATACAATAATGCTTTACCTAACAGATCAGGGACTAAAAGGCCCTACTGAAAAAGAAATTTCAAAAAGTAATAGTACAGCGAACAGGAAAAACAAATCTCTTCATACTGCAACTTTCTTTTTTTTTTTTTTTTAAAAAAATGTTCTTCTCTTTTTCTCATCAAGCTTGCTCCTGCACGTAAATTGTTCTTTGAAGACCTATTTTCTCCAGTACTGGCTAAAATAAGCAGAACAGTTACAGTCAACAATATTCTGCCCACTTTGCCAGAGCCTTCATAATTTATGTCTAACCTGGATAGGAAAAGCCCTTATAAATTTCAACAAATGTCTCATTAATTAACACCCCATCTCCCTAAGCCACAGAGCAGCTGGTGAAAAGAATTGTGTAGGTTGATTCTGTAGATATAAACTAGGTCAACAAGAGGGATCCATACTCACTATTGCAGGCTGATATTTCTCTGGAGGGTATTAATAGTTTCTGGGGTCTTTCAGCTTAGACTCAAAACTATTCAAAGTCAACAGTATAAAGCTGCTCAGCCTATGTACTTAAATTTAAAGAAAAACAAACCCGCAAGGCATTACAAGGTTTCTGTGCAATGCAACGCAATGGGTCAAATCCTGAAATCCTTACTTAGGCCTCCAACCAAGACGATTGGAGGCTTTCTATTGATTTAAATGAACTTTGTATTGTGACCTTTTTCTGGTTAACGCTTGATCATGCAAACTCCTTACTTTGCTGATTACACTATATATTCATGGAGAGTCTGAAGTCCTTAGTCAGGCAAACTCTTTCTTCTTGCCTGCATGATAAATTATCTACAAAGCATTATTCTCTGCTCATTCCTAAATACTCCTTAGCCTATTCAACATGCTAATTTTAGGGTAATTTATTTTTTCTATAACTGTGCATAACTCTTATAAAATTAAATTAAAAATATAAGGTGGGACTGTAAGGAATTAATATTACAGGTCTATCTAACGCAAAGACCGAATACAAGGTGGAAAAATGAGAAGGAGTAAATGCCTGGGAAGCATTTCTCTAACTATAGATGTATTGCCTATGAAAACCTTGTCTGAAGTCATCTGAGGAGGCAGGCAGGTCATTTTCACTTATTCCTGCAGTTTTAGTGTATCCCATATCATGATTGGATACAGGGAAACGAGAGGAGGATGCCTGAGCAGTGGATAGCAGTGAAAGATTAGCCGTACAAAATTTAAACTGGATCTGATAGCAGGAGGAGGGAGTCAATGGGCAGGCAGAGCAGAGGAAGACTTTTCCATGCCGACAGACTCGTTTCAAAAAGGTGCAGAATTAGGAGTACAAGACCGAAATAAATGAGAGCGTGAGGGTTAGCATTTATCAGAAAAGAGGGAGAGCAAGTAGGGGATACACCAGGATGTGAAAACAGAAAAGCAGTCAGGAGCAAAGTCATAAAGCTCCTCGGAGGAGATAATCCTGACTCTAGTGAAGTCAATGGGAGTTTTGCCATTGACTTCAACAGGGTCAGGATTTCATCCAGGGAGTGTTAATGTGATGTGGAAAGAAATAGGAAGACAGTGGAGATACTCAGAGAGAGCGAGCAACATGGTCATAGCATATAACATTAGCATATTAATGGCTATGGCTGTTTTATTTTACAGCTCTGTATGAAGCATAGAGACTATACGAACTTCAGGAATACTAATATGTCCCTCATTATTAACTAATGCAATGGCAGGAATCCTCAAAATAGAGATTTCCTCCCTCACCTCCATTTTCCCCTGCAATATCTCTTGAGGGAGGTTGAGTCAGACTAATTTTGGTATTAAAAAAAAAAAAGAACAAATATCATCATGTCCAGTAAGCCTAATGTATTGATTGAATCCAAGCTGACCACAAAATTTAATTGCAGGTCCATAATTATTTGAGGTTAGGAAAAGTTACATTATATTTTCTGAGTTAAGCTAAATAGATCAAGACTTTTTATCTTGAAAAAGAACCACCTAGGAGGGGGAGGAGGAGGTCAGATATAGGTCTTTAACATTCTGGCTGGCCTGCAAATGGCAAATAGATAATGAGTGTTCACTGTCTCCAGTAATCTAAGATTTAAAAGTCATCAAATGAAGCTAGCAAGAGGTATATTCAAAACGAACAAGACTTCTCTCTTTGTAGCACAAAGGCAACTCGTAAAATTCCTTGCAACAAGATTTAGGGGTGGTTGCGTAGTTTCAAAAACAATCTATGGAGAAATTCATTGAAGAAAAACACATTGAGAGCTATTCGATGCATAGAGACCTCTTGTTCAGGGAGTTTCTGAGCCACAGGTCACTGAAAAACAGCAGAGTATTTTAGAAGAATATCCTTGTATTTTTCCCAAGTTATCTGCTCTTAGCTGACTCCAGAGAGCACGCTGGGTTATATGGCCCTTAGGTCCAACATGGGGCAGCAATTCTCTATTCGAAGGCAATAGAGGCTAATTTATTTAAATAAAGCCTCCGTTGATTGATTTATTTATTTTCCATTTTTAACAAAATTTCTGTGGGGAAAATCCTGTAATATATTTACTTGTTCCTTCAAGCTTTTATCAAATATGCTGGGGGTTCCACAGGAGGGGTAGAAGCGTCTGCAGGTAAAGGCTGTGTTTGTCAGAATGATCCGACTGGGAAGCTCCGCGAGGTTTGGCTGTGCCACTGCTCACTAAAAGGAGACGAGTGTGCCAAGAAATCGACAGGTTTGTTGGCTGGGTTTTTGCCTTCTACTGGAAATTCACTTAGGAGCTAATCCAAAGCCAACTAAGTCAATGAAAAACTCCCATTAAGTTTAATGGGTTTGGGATCAGACCCTTAAATCATATGTAGGCAGCTAAATCTGCCAATTCCTTAAAGATGCATAAATTTACCTGCTATTCCCCAAAGCGCAACTGCATCCCTCCAACACCTGTCTGACAGAACTATTGAATATAATAAGAAAACCTTACAGAATCACAAGTAAGCTGTGAACACCAGCCTGCCACCAATCTCTTCTGATGCCGAGGTAGTTAGTACCTGGGACTACTAAAAAACCGTAATCAGGGATGGTGCTGAGATATGAAATACAAGCATTCCATCTGTCTAAACGGAGCAGCTCGCAACACATTAGCCAACTGCTAAGTCGCTGCTTTTCTACAAACTGAGTCATCCTCATCACACATTCCGCTGGGTTTTAAATGATTGACAGGAAAAAAAGCTAAGAGAAGCAGCTATTTCTTTACATTTAGCTGGTTTGTCAGGGCATTTGAAAACTTCTGGATTAAGGTGAAAATGCTTAAGGATTAAGTGGGGAGTGAAGGGAAAGGGAATGAAAACATTTTAGTGCTGTGAATTTAGAAGTCAAGCAGACATGCTCAGGAGAGCTAGCAAGACCTTTACCAATATGCTGTATCTAATCAACAATATCATTTAGAGTTTTCCACTTTATGGAGGAAAAAAAGTAATGTTTGAAGGTTTCTCTCGCCAGTGCTGTATCTCATCAGGGCCTTAATATACTCAGCATGTGTTTTGCAAAATGAAATTTTACAAAAATCAGGGTCACCTCTTGCACCCAGGCAAGAGGTATTAAAAGATATTCATCTTTACAAAGAGCGCCCTGAAATGATGGAAATAAATATAAGTCTCGAACTTTTGAGAGAGGTACCAGGGGCTCGTTTGCACCAGAGAGTTGTGAATCATAACAAGAGATGTCTAGGAATGTATTATTCAAAAGGAATCACTGATACTGATAATATTCACATTTACAAGACTGTTGTGAATTGTTGCAATGTTGTTAATTACATGAATTACAGGCAAAAAGGAGGTGATTCTCTGTACTCCAAATTTCTCTGTAGTGTGGTAGGCAAAAGGTAACGAGGGGGTCAGGAAATGATGATTTCATTCCTTGGCCTATTGCAGGTGTCCTGTAATGGTTTTAGTACTCAGTTTTCTGTGTTTATTTCCCCATCTAATGTTTTTGTGCAGAAAAAAAAAAAAATAGAGCAGAAAAGTCATATATTACTAATTTTGCAGAAAATACTGGAAAGTCCTGTCAGGTAGCAGGAGATTAAAATGTCTTCAACAAAATGTGGAAACTTGGTTTGGAAGATTATAGGAAAAATGTAGGAAGTTCTTCAAATACTTGAAGTAAGTTTAAAGACCCCATGGAGGAAAAAGACAAGTAGGAGGAACAGGAAGATTTCATATTATCACTTGTAGGAAGATGTTTCTTTTGCAGAGACCCCTAGAGCTGAAAAAACAGAAATAGTGAGTCATTAATTCTCAGCTCAGTTGTTTTCTTTGATGTTTGCTATTCAGAGTAAGTAGTTTATACCCATTCTGGGACTGGAAACGTGTTTATATACACAGTAGCATCATCGGCATCATCAAAACTGAATAATTCATATTTTAAAAACCCCTTGCACACTTTATAAAATACTATACAGGCATTGCTGCATTTGCTCATGTAGAGGACCACACTAACTCTCTTCCTTAAATTCATTCCCTAGAAAATGTCCCAATGCTTAGGGAAAAAGATTGCAGATTACAAAAGATAATTACCACCTATGAAAAAAACACAGTTGAGGTTTTATCGGTAAAGATTGATTCATGTAACACCCAAATGTAGCAGCTATGATTCAGGCATCTATCCATCACAGCTCTGATTATTTCTGAACTTTCTTTTTGGGGCAATGTGTGAAAACTCGGATTTTGGGCGGTGTGGCTGCTGACACTTCACCGCAGTGCGGTCCCCTAGATTTTAAGGAGCTGTGCTGATTTCCTCTGAGTGCTTCTTGCAGCCTTACATGGCCTGTGCCCTAGCTGTTTTAAAGGTCTGACTCTAAATTCATCTGCTCTCGTGGCAGTGGAGGAGAGCAGTAGCATTATAGAACTTACTCCGATCTAGGAATATGCACTGCTTTGAAGGAGATGAAACCTATCCTGAGGATGTCCCAGTGATGGTATCTTCACTCTGAAGTCTGCTTCCCTCCAGACCCAGCAAGACCAAGTGCCCTGGCTCCCCTCTGCCCAACACAAGTTGATGTGCACACCATTGCAATGGGCATCCTCCCACTAAGCACCAGTTCAGGGTTTGCTTTCTCATAAAAGAGGCCAAAGAAATTAGGTTGAGTTCTGAAAAAAACCCCAACCAAAACAACCAAAAAGCACCCACCCTGATACTATGTATGTCAATGATTTTATTGGATTTAATTTGTTGAGTAGATGTACGCTTGTCAGGCACCCCAGACACATGGTTAAAAAATAAAAAGGGAAAACTAAGGGCTTGAAACGTCACACAGCCAGCCTGTACCCTTCCAAGTCTTGTAAAATACATGTAGGTTAACATTATTAAATCCCACTTAAAAATAGGTTGGTTTGGGTAAGTGTGGCATGACTTTTACTGAGATTTCTACTCAGCCTGCATTCTGGACCTTAGAAAATATGCCTAAGTACACATAGTCACTTGCTGATGTAACCACCTAGCTGCTTCCCTCTATCGGGTTCTTAGCCATTTCCACTTAGTAGTAGAAAGGACTTTTTATTTTTTTAGTCTGCACATTGTACATGCACTTAAATTTACATGAAAAATTGCATGCGTAATAGGGCATAGTGGCAATGAAACATGCACACTGGAAAATGTCCTGCCCAAACTTGTACAATTTGGTGACACGTTTGATACCAGCGTTTTCTAATACATGATAGTCCATTCACCGTTAGCTTTGAATCTCCTCTGTTAAATGCCTTGTTTCAGTTAGAAACCGCACAGTAGGAAATTAAAACATGTTGATAGATTGGAAAGTTATTAAGCTTCCTTTCAGTGTTAAACAAGAATTTACAAGAATTCGCTCTCCAAATTTATCAGGGATATATTTACAGTACTTGAGTAAGTGTGAATATTACTCACTGGAGATATTTAGTCACATACTGTATCTTTCTGAAGGGAGACCATATTGCATTAAATGTCTCCACCATGTTCTGTTATTTGAAAGATAAATCCTTGAGTGCTGATTAGTCATATATTGATACAGAACATCTATTATTTTGGGTCTATAAGAAGATTTTCATCTCTGTAATATTAATTTCTTGGCTATCATCATGGTTTTTCTTAGCAACCATCTTTCATTATCATAACTCAGGCCACTCAATATTGTTAAATTTCCTCATGTACAGTGCCAGAAATGACACTGCAGGTGGGGGAGGTAAATCTTGCTTAAATTAAATGGTTTGGTGTGGGCTTAAAACAAGAGCAGACATTGCTAGGGTTTCATGTGAAGTTTTTCCAGTGACACATTTTGTGGCATTAGGGAAAGTGCTCAGACTCAGAGGGGCTCCATTTCCACGTCTGAAAAATGGGTTGTAATGTAACTTCCCAGTGACAGTGATGCTGTATTTATTCCCAAATTATTATCTAATGTATTAGTTAAAATATGGCCCAATAACTAAGATCAAAAATAGTATTTAGCAGTTCTACTCCCATGGAATTCAAGTATCTCCCCTTGGGTATCCAGTAAAGAAAACAACTAGGTGCTCTGTCTTGGGTGTATATTCTGGTCTAGTTATGAAATGCAGGCAGCAATGGCGACCAGAATGAAATCTCAATTTTACAAAAGAAAAGGTAAAAGAATTTTGATCGGTTTGTAGGCAGTGAGAATTATCAGCTATATCTGATACGCATGAGCTTTACTCGATACTGAAAGCCGAAATAACATCCCATAGCTCAAAGTTGAAGGTAGGAGCAATTTTTAAGCATTGATTTTTGATTAACCATCAGTGTAGCACTAGATTTTTCTGTCTTTAAATCACAGCTGGGAATGGTATTCTGAAAATACTGTGGTTGAGTAAGAATCGAAGTTCCATGGAAAGTTACTTTTCACAATGCAATATTGTTCCTATTACATTAGAGAAATATCAGTTCTCCTCTTCTGTCTTCAGCCCACTTGTCAGGAGAAAAATTGTCATGTTTTCAGTTTTTCTCATTTCCCCCCCCCCCCCTTTCCATTAAAAACCAAACAAACAAAACCTCCAGTAAAATAACTCTGCCCACTAGCAGTCAAAGTCCACACAGGGACCCTAATTTACTTCTCTCCAATTTAAAGGTTGTGTAAGTGTTTCTGGATGGGGAAGATTTATTTTTTTCTAGAGAACAGTCACAGAAAAGACATTCAGTGCCAGGTGCCCTGCTACTGCCCTTCTAACATCTCTCAGCTGTGAGACGGAGGGAGTCAGACCCAGGGATGACACAGTATCTCATTCCTCTGCCTTTTCAGCCCTCGTCTCTCTGAGGTGGTAGTGATCACCGTAAAGTAGGCAGCTCGATGTCTTTTGTGATCAGCTGTGTTAGAGAAACCGCTCTAACACCAGCAATTAATTTCTCCTATTGGGACATCAGGGGCTTCAAACAGTTCACGAGCACAGCGAAATAAATGGCAAGACTTCCATTTTCTTCCATGAACTTTCTAGGGCATAAATCAGGTTTTAAGGGCACAGGAGATCATACTGTCTGACTTGCTGTATAATCCTGGAAAGGAGGCCTGTCCTAGGCTGACCAGCTTGTGAATGGAGGCCACTGTGCTTTTCTTTAGCAGGTCCTGCAGAAAAAAACATCATTTTCTTTGGGCAGAATGCTCAGAATCATGATGGAAAGGAGAAAAAAAAGGTGGAAGGGGAGAGAAAAGAGGAGAGGAGAGGAGAGGAGAGGAGAGGAGAGGAGAGGAGAGGAGAGGAGAGGAGAGGAGAGGAGAGGAGAGGAGAGGAGAGGAGAGGAGAGGAGAGGAGAGGAGAGGAGAGGAGAGGAGAGGAGAGGAGAGGAGAGGAGAGGAGAGGAGAGGAGAGGAGAGGAGGAAAAAGTACTTCTACTGCATTAAATTCAGCTGGATGTAAACCTGCCACAATTTAACCCACGAATCTTAGCCTTTCCTTCCTCAGCTCGACCAACCTCCTGCTCCATTGTCGTTCACAAAATGTTATCACAACCGAGTTGAGCTGACTGCACACTCATGACCCTCCGAGCACTCAGGCCAGTATGAGACAAACCAGCTGTGCCAAATCCTAAAGTGAAGCATTGCCGTGAGGTTCATCTGGTTTAGATCAAAGGGCCATAGGGCGGGTCTCATCGGAAAGTGCTGGGAATAGGAGTCCTTAAACCTTTTGATTCCTGCAGTCCCTCAACCTCCAGATAAATTAAAATATTTAATCAAAATCTAATGGCAGTGATCTTGTTTGTGCGAATGCTTTATTATCCTGTGCATTTTAACCACAATCTGCCTGGTTCCTAACGCGACCTAAAGAACCAGTCGGCATTTATTACAAATGCAAGGCAGAAAGCTTCTGGCTCAGCAATTAATCACTGACATAGAGGAATTTCTTCTCTCCAGGTGGGGAACCCATCCAAAAACTAAGAAAAATAATCGGGCTAATTAATTCTTATCTGCAAAGAGCAATTAGATAAATGACCTAAAAACAGGCCTGTCACCCCTAGTGAGGTGCTCAGCTTCTAAATAGAATAATGTCTCTTTGCCAGGCCATCTCTGCAGTGAAATGGAGATCACAGAGAGGAAGGGGAAAAGACGGCATGTGGGGAGGGAATGGACTGATAGGGGAGTAGGTTAATTAGAGCTGAGACCAGCCATTGATATAAAAAAAAAATTAAACCAAAGCTCTGCACTTGGGTAGATTTGATATGATCCCATCACCTTCACAGCTATGCCTTTGTGCATCTGGAGGTACTAAAGAGAGTGAAGTCATGTCTCCAAGCTACTTTTGAAGAGGAAAACCACTCACCAGGCTTGTCCACCATTGCGTTGCATTTCACCCCGGTGAGTGGCATCCCTGACACGGCACTCTATTAACTTTGAACCGCGCGGCTCCAGCACGGAACGATGGTGCCAAAGTGAGATGCAGAGCACTGTGTTTCAATTAGTTTGCTCTGTCAGACTTCTTTGGTTTCAGTCAGGAAATGTGCAATGCATACAGCTTCATGAGTGAGCCAAATTAATCTAAGCAGCACAAGTGAGAATGCAACAAGAGCATATGCACATCAGACCTTTGGTCAACTGTGCATCACTGGCAAAAGTCCTGCTGTCCTTTCAGATGTCTCAGCCACTCAAAAGCCAGAAGGAGTGATCAAAAGAGGAGAGAAAGGCCTTTGGGACAGTCTAATATTCAGAATATCATTGGTTTTGCAACCCTTCCTGGTTATAAGTTTTGCTTTTTGACAGACACTGAGCAAGAATGTGAAAAATCCTTCTTCACATATGAGAAGCCATCTTCCAAGGCGGTCTTTCTCTCGTGTTAACACGCATCTTCCTTGCTCTGTGTGCACAAGGTATCATTTCCCTGATCCTGCTGTTCTGCCTACTTATATCATAACACCATGCCACTTCCGATGGTAGGAGACAAAAGGAGACATTGAAGTAATTGATTCAAGCTTATCTAAGTATTTACAGAAATAAGTCTGAATGACTAGACATAAAATACTACACCAGTGAGATTAAGACAATCCACTCCAGTTATAGTTAATCAGGGCTTTAGCCTCCAAGGAGCTGATTTGAGACTAACAAAGTGTTTTCCAGCTCCCAACCCCCATGTCAATCACATTCCTCCTGCCTTGGAGCCATTAGCACAATACCAAATGCAAATGTAAATAACAAGTCTGCAGATAGTTCATAGATTTGCTCTGTTACTGTTTCCAAGATCCAAAGCCTTTTACAGTAAAAAAAAAAAAAAAAAAAAAAAAAAAAAGCCACAATCCCAAAAGCTACAGATGTTGGTAAGAGACCTTTGTTTCTCTCTGAAAACTTGTGTGACCAAGGTTCCTATAATTTATACAAAGCAGATGCCTGCTTAAACGCTTTACTCAAAGCTGTCATGGCTCCTACATCCAAGCAGTGAACAATAAATTATAAGGACTAATGGATTAGATCAAGATGCATGAAAACACTGTATATATTCTTAAGAATGATACTTCACCTACAAAAAAACCTGTGAATGTTTGGAGAAGAGACGAGATATCTATTCCAGTTAAGTACTTTGCTGCTTGCATTGGCTGAAATGCAGCAGCACAACACAAGCAACCATCTGTGTTTAAACACAAAGGAAGAGAAAAGCAAGTCTGTGTCAGTTTAAATTTATATTTCTCCTTGATGATGTTAACGGGAGGTTTAAGGCAGACCAGAGCCTACAGGATACCTAAAGATCCTTCTGTAAGATGGATGCGCGTGTTGAAGATGGACAGCTCAGACCCAGGCCTGAGCTTCCGCAGGGCTGGGGATGTTCTGGGGAGAAAGCTTGCTGCAGAAGTAGGGTTCATTGCCAAGCTTGTGTCTACTTTGTAAACCTTGCCGGAGTTCAGAGCGTAAAGATGAATATGTTTCAGTTTGGACTTTTTGTTGCGTATATCAAAATGGACAAGGCTCCAGGCACAGGCTGTTGAGGGTGACTAATTGGAAGATTGCTCTGATAAATAGCGTCTCTTCATTTTTTGCTAAGATGCGGGAAAGTTCTCAAAAATTGTAGACTCAGACAAGAATGCAGTCCAGAATGGATACTTGCTAATAATGCTGGACCGTAGAGATGCTGGGAGAATCTGAAAATAACATTGGAAAAACAGAGAAACAAACTGACGTTTGTAAGCAGGTTGGTGTTTTCAGATAGTGGGTTTTTTTCAAGAAAAGCCGGTGGCACATTCTTTAAAGTTCCCAACAGAAGGATTGAATGATGCAAATCAACAATATAATGCCAAAAATAGTTTCACTAATAATTTAATTAAAATTAATAACAAAAAAACTAAAGGGAGAAGACATCTGAACTGCAGTTTTTCTGCCAAAGTTCTTCCCTTCTATTTCTAAGCCTACTTTAACGTTAGGAAGAAGGGCCAAACCAAGGCCTATTCCTATCTTATCTAAAGCACATCGGCTGCAAACTGTTGGTAATATTCATGCCCACAGTGGAATTGGACATTCAGAGCTACTTGGAACTGAAAATTATGGGGGCAGCCGTTAGCTAAGGGTTAGTCCCCAATCCTCCGCAAATGTTGGAACGGGTTCACTTTCCTCTCCATGCATGCTGTACAATGATTTGGAGTTAGGAGAAATAACTTTTTTTTTTTTTTCTTTTTCCTTGCAACCAACGCACTTATGTTTAATTTATACAGAAGTAGGTACAGCCTCCTTCAGCACCAGAGTGTTAGGGTGTTTTTAATGAATAACTTATAAGAAACAGTCACCTGCTAACAGGTCAGCCTCCCTTTTGTGTTTCATTCCAGTTTCATTAGTAAAGAAAAAAGGCCTTTGATTGGATTAATGGAAATAAAACCACAGGGACTAAATCATAAAGTATCCAGTGGTTATTTCTAGTAGCTCCTACTTTCAGCCGGGATCATGATTTTTATCATGTCAAGCTCAAAGCTGTGGTGTATAAGTACGACTGTCTCGGACTGCAACATGGAAAAGGTTTTGCTTTAGCAGAAATCACATTGCATCTTCCTCTCTTCAGTGATGCAGCTAAACAGCCTCTGGTTTTGAGGATATCACCCCTACTTGATCCCTGAGCTGCTGGGATTGCTCTCAATAGAAACTTCCGAGTGGACTCTCTTTGGTTGTTTGCTTTTTTTTCTCTCCTGTCGTGATTCAACCCGGCAGGCAGCCAGAACAACCATGCTTGGGTAGTTCTCGAGCTGAACCACCTCCCAGCCCACCCCTCAGTTATATACAGAACATGACGTCATACGGTATGGAATATCCCTTTGGCCAGTTGGGGTCAGCTGTCCTGGCCGTGTCCCATTCCAGCTTCTTGGTCGCCCCCCACCTTCTCATTGTCAGGGCAGTATGAGAAGCTAAAAAGTCCTTGACTGCTTGGCAGCAACTAAAATGGCAGTGTGTTGTCAACATTATTCTCTTACTAAATCCAAAACACAGCACTATACCAGCTGCTAGGAAGAAAATTATCTCTATCTCAGCCCAAACCAGGACATCACCTCCACCTTTCTCCTCCTCATATCCCTTCACCGCCACCTTCCAGCAAGGGGCTATTTTTGTTTATGTATTTATTTCTTTTCATTGAAAGAATTGCAATATCCGGAGGTGGCTACAGGCAGGACGCAGAGCCATATGCTCGGCCTAACTTACATAAGCAGTGTCCTGGGTGACAGCCTTTCCTAGCCCATCTGCAGCTGCCAGGGAATCCATTATTTTTCTGGTCCCTGGAGAGAAAAAGTTCCTGAGCATCATTACTCCTAGGCAAACGTAACTGACTCTACCATGCACCCTAATTTGCTTGTCATAATTATAGGTCGCTCACCCCCTTTTGCTATTTATAACCCCTTTTTATTTATTTTTTGTACTTATCAATAATGAATGGAGGCTAGTGAATCATGGGGCTGTAATATTTGAATATTATGAAAATGCTAATAACAAGGTATCATAGGCAGCAGCACCCAGGTCTTATCAGCTGGTCAGATGCTCTATTAAGCAGCCAGTGAGGAGTTCAAGCAAATTGGTTATGTTAATGTCCTGTAGTACTTGGGGAAGATGAGGAGTTAGCAATTAATTTTTTTTTTCCTTCTTCCCAGGCTGCAAGCTGACAGGGCAAATTTATATTCCTCCTATTCTGTGGGACCCCAGCTCAGAAGGGGGGCAAGGTGGAAATGCAAGAAGCTACCAAGAGCTTTCTGAGATCTAATTGAATGGTGCAACTGAAAAACTGGTGGAAGGGGAAGCGGGTGAGCAAGGAATAAATAAATAAATATATGTATAAATAAGCAAGCAACCCCCAAAACAATGGGAACGCAGAATTCTTCCCCATTCATTCAGCTGACAGTGCTTTTGCAACTTAAACCTGTTTTATTAATTATGTTTGACATTTCCTTAATTAGTTTCATTTACATCCCATCAGCCCCTACCAGACGATTGCCCCATACATCATTTCACCAGAGGACTGAGATGCCTACAGAATTACAAAAACACCCCCCCTCCCCAATCCTCAATAACTCATCACTGTATATTTCACAGATTTTGAGAATTAGTCTTTTCACCCCCTATTTTTCTTAAAAGATATACAGATATTTTGTCATCTTTTTAAAATGATTATGACATTTTCAAACGAACGTGATGCTGGACTAAATTTCTATTTTGCTTCCATGCACACAGTTTGCTTTGTTTTGCAGCTCCTCCGTATCTTGACATTGACAAAATGAGGACTTTGCTGAAGGATCCTTTTCTGTGGACCCTGTCGTAGCTCCACTGAGCCCTGCAACTCTGCCCCAGTGCTTTCCCCAGATAGCTCTGCATACTCACAGCGCCTTGCTTTAATTTATAGGCAGGTTTCCTGTTGTCCCCACAGTTGCTATGCAGTTTTCTATGTATTGATTAATTTCCACAGAAGCCATACAACAGACTTTTTACAACTTTAGTAAGAATGAAAGGATTGTTTGGCTGTTTCATGCCATTGCTCTGACTTACTCTCTTGCGCGTTTGTCCTGCCTCTTCCTCCGTCCCTTCCACGGGCTGGCGTATGAGCTGTCACTTTGCACGTGGAGTAGTCAGAGATAGGGCTACCTTTAGACCCAGGCATTTTAAATTACATAATATTTTAGACTCAGCTCAGTGCGTTGTGCACCGCTGTGACGAACAGTGGAACTGGGAGAGACGGAGCCCTGTGCCTCGCAGCGGGGCTGGTCAGAGATCTCCAGGCTAATGCAGGTTGTAGTTTAGCACGAGGAGGACTGAGTGCTTTCAGTCTGGAAAGCTGCATAGCCAAAAATCACACGGTGCTGCATCAGCAAATCGAGTCTCCTGTCAGAGCAGCTAGCCCTGCACACCCAACCTGAGAGCCACCTGGCAGGAGGCTGGACCTGCTGCACGCCTCGGCTGTCAGATGTCTGGTGCAGAACCCAGCTCTTCTGTCCAGCGCTCAGCACAAAGTGACTGACTGTTCCTGACTGGGGTAAAGTGACAACCTGTTTTTGCTAATCCCAGAATGCGCTACCAGGAGCTGTCATTTCGGAGTCATCACACTCTCTGTTGATATCAGTGAAGTTAATCATGCAGAAGGAAAAAGCTTGTATTAAGGCAGATAATTATTCCCCAGCTCCTTAATAACACATGCAAGGGAAAGTGATTCTTATTGTCTTTGCAAACTATGATATTTCAGCACATTTTCTGCTTAGTATTGATGCCCAGGCATTCTTTCTCCTTTACACTTCCTAGCTCAGGGATGTCATACTATGCAGCGACTGGCCATCCAGCACACGAAAAGAGAGAACTTACTTTATCGTGGAGTGCTGTGCTTCAGAGACAGAGCCCCTACTCATTTGGTAACATAAATAATTGGCATCGTGGGTGCTTATTGACAGTAAGTAACCCGTTTGTCTTGATTGCTTTGAGAAGTTCATCTAACTGAAAAGATAGCCGAGGAGAAGTTGTCTATCCAACAGCCTACGTGTCTTTTGTAAGGGCAGTCCAGGTCTGTGTCACAGCACAGCGTGGGGATCTGCCAGCTCAGGTCCTCCCAGTACAAGTATCAGATGGACTTACAATCCCCAATAAAGGAAATATTCATGCAACATATGGAACTATATTAACTAAAAGAAACACACTCAAAGAAATATTGATGTGCTTGCGTTCTCAGTGGGACTTATTTGCTAGGGCAAAGCCTGCTTCAGTATCTCTTAACCAAACTTCTCAGCCCTTTTGGCTCTGGAACCAGGTCGTGTGAAGCCAGGCAGATATTTCTGTGCCTGCAACAGGATCCAGACGTTACAGATGCTCCTGGTCCTCTGTCCTCTCCAACCTTCACGTGGCTGGATCTAGGCTGGGTTATAACCAAGTGTCTCCTCAACTAAACCCAGAACTTTAAGCCTTCACTTTTATAAAATCCTCCCAGCCCTTGACCCTCAGAGAAGAGGTACAGGGGAGAAGATGGGGGAATAACGCTCTCAGTTCACCTTAGAGGTTATTACAGCTGCGCCTTGGGAACTGGCAGACATCGGGGCTAGAGTTCCACAGTTGGACTAGACATGGAGAAGAAATCTTGCAATTTGTTCTGAAACTAGAGAGATTTCGTTCTGTTTTGGAAGCCTTCCAGGTAAAAGCCATGTCTGGGACCCTATCCAGATTTTCTGCAAAGCAATGGCTGTTTCATTTCCAGAACATTTCAATCCTCAAGATCAAAGGCAGCCTGATTTTAAAAGCAGGAATTAAGTACTGGCGAAGAAGAAGGCAGATTTAACTTTGCTGTAATCATGCACATGATTCACAGAGGAGTTTAGTCAAAAAGTTTGGGGGGGGGGGTATTGTTTTGTTGTTTGTGTCTTGCTTCATTCCTTTCCTTGTTCTCTTATCTTTGATCCAAGCATTTCCCCAAGACACTGCAAGAACACGGGTGTGAGAGGAATACGAAGCAGATATTGTAGGGAAAAGGTTGATAAGATACATTCAGTAGTTGCTGGTGTTTTTATTTTCCAAGAATGCAGCTCAGAAGCAGTTCAGAGGAAATTTGGAGAGATGAAGACAGGGGATGAAATACATATTGCTGTGGGATCCAACAGCCCTGGGTGTTGTTCTGTGGGCTCTTGCTTCACACAGTGGTTCTTTTTGAGCTAGGCTGGCTGCTTTTTAATAATGTCCTCTTCGGTCATTGATGCTCTTTCATGGCATGTTAACCTCAAAGGGTTTAGATCATTTCCCAGCTTTCCTGTTTGGATTCCACTACAAACGTATGAACATAAACCCCGAACCCTCCAGTTCAATTATGCACGTTTAAAAACCTCCACTAAAATAGTTTGGTAGATTTTTCAGATGCTGCTGGGGCTTCAGATTTATCTGAAATAGCATCAAATGGCAAAAAAAAAAAAAAATCAAAATATTTTTCTGTCACATGCTGTCATACATTGTCAGGGAACCTTGTGCTGTAGCTGCAGTGAAGTTGAATCTGATTAAAAGATCAGCAAACAAGGCAGGTTGAGGGGAATTTGATCTCATCATTGCTATGCCTGGAAATACCTGTCATCTTCTAGGTTGTCCTGCACTGTGACACTCTTTCTTATCCAGTTTGCCAATGGACATTCATGGTGACATTCTGTGCAAGCAAAGGGAGGGGAAAGAAAAAAAAAAAAAAAAAAAGAGACCCGATCCATTCCAATTTTATTTTCAAGTCCTGTATTATTATTCCTCTGAGATCAAGCCTAAACATAAATACCAATTATCAGAGCTACAGACAAATGAATAATTTGATGTAAAACAATCCTGCTTTATTCAAATGAGAGTAGAGGTGAAATTAGAGCTACGCAGGATATTGTGTTAAAAAGCACACACACACACACACAAAAAGAAAGCAAGCAAAATGTCTAATTTTAACATAGTGTTGTTATCTGTGATTAATGATTTCCGTGGGTGTATAACTCTTATGCAAAAATGCCATGTAATCATGTACATATTTGATTAAATAGCTTAATTTGTGTTCATTTAAAAAAAATAAAATAAAGCCAAATAAGCTAGATAATGAGTGGGCGTGTTGTAGGAAAAGCAGATGGGATTTGAGGCACTAGCTGTGTTCAAAGGAAGCCACCAATTTCACTTCAAGAATATTTGCGTATGAAAGCTGATATTTTCTAGAAACATTCATGAGTAGAACACAGAGGGAAATTTTGCCAAATTCTGCTGGTTTTAATGAAGGCACACAGGGAAAAAAAAAAAAGTTCAGCTGAGCCCAGTTCAATTCCCACTCTTTGGGAAGAGCATCTTTATTTATTTATTTTTCTATATTTACGGGGAATGTTTTCTTTTTCTGAGTCAATTATACCTAAAGCATCCTTTTGTTTACTTCTGAATCTCTGACAACAACCTCCCCTTTCTTTGCCTTCACCTGTGGAATTAAATACTTATTTTTCATCACACAATAAAAAAGACACCTTTCCAGACTGGAAATAATGGGATTCTTTTGTGGGTAAAGCTGTGTAAATCACAGTGTCAAATGAATGGACAAAGCTTTAATGGGGCTAATAAACACGTCCCTCTGTATTGAGCAAGGGGAATTTTTATGAAAATGATCAAATAAAGTAATAAAAAAGAAGGGGCTTCCCCTCTGGGTTTATGAGCTCTCTCGTTACACATCATGTATGACACACTGACTGGCAGAATATATGATGGACTGTCATACATTGCAGAATGACTTCAATTAGGATGATAAGATGACAAGTTCCCATAGTTCATATCTGGGTTGGCTGTGGGGTTTTTTTCAACAGGGCTCTTACTTTGACCTCTTTCTTTCTAATGTTTGATACGAAATTTAAAGGGCCGGTTGAGGTCATAGGAGACAAAATATGACATGTCAGGGGAGGGAGAGGAAGGCCGTTTGTTTCTTTGTTTGCTCTTCTATCCATTGGTAGGATCCTGTAATTCAGTGTCTGACTCGCTATTAAAAATAATTAATGCCAACAGTTCAGCCCACATGCACAACTCCAGAATAACAAACCAGCAAGTGCAGCCTGCCGCTCATGACCGGCCTCAAAAATCACACAACCTACAAGCAAATACGGAGGCACATCAGACAACATGACGCATAAGCCAGCATCCACAAGTGTCATCATCAATTGCTTTAAATCACCTAGTCCTGCACGTAGGATCACAGGGCCAGAAATACCTTTATTTCCACAAGAAAGGGGCTGACTTCAGGCCAATGAAGAGATGCTGGAAGAAGCAGAACACTGATGTAATTTCCAGTTCTGGGATTGTCCAGCTAAAGTCTGGTTTGGCTCTCTCCGAGTATTCAGCAGCTAAAAGCCGCAAAGACTTTGGCTGAGACAGGTAGGCAACTCTGCTTGAAGAAGGAGTCGTGTCTGAGATGGATGGTGAGGTGGTGCTGTCAGCACTTTGAACCTTAGAGTAGAAAAAAAGGTACAAATTAGGAAGTACTTAGAACTTACTGATGGTTTTGAGGGTCTGGGAAACCTCATACGTTAAAAATAAAACAACAGACAAAAACTGTAGAAGGCTTTCTTTTAGGGGTATTTTGGAATTCTTTAAACGAGTATGCTCCAATGGTCATCAAGAGCAAATATTGCTATTGTAGGACCTACATATAATACTATTGGGTCAGGATCAATCTCAGACTGCTTCTCCTGTGGCAGCTATAAAATAGACAGAATGAAGATGGAAAGCTATTCATCCTCTGCAGGGCTAAGCGGGCTCCATGATATTGCTGATCCCTGAGACCATCATCTGCCTGACCTCAGGGGTACTCTCTGGCCGGACAGCACTGCCTCATCAACTCAGAATCTGACCCAGGCATTTTACATTGTCACATGATTTGAGACAGTCCACCAACCTGGAAAAGGGAAAGGATTTCCAACGGAAGATCAAATATTTTCCAGGTGGCCTGTTCTGCAGATTCAGCGCTATTGCAAAGGATTTGCCTTCCAGTCAAAAAATTGCTTGTGCACGAGTCTCAAAAGCAAATCGGTAGGTGGAAGGAGCGGGATAATGGAGGCACTTATCGCTGAACAAAGTGATAGGTTTGGTTTGCATACATTCAGGTGGGAATGACTCTGACTTTGAAGAATAGCACATGTCATGGTCTAGGCACAGGGAAGAATATAACTGAAACACAATGAAAAAGAAAAGCCTCACTAGGTAGAAACTGAATAGCAAAACTCACTTCACTTCTCCTTAGCTCTGGTAAGCCACAAATATCAGTAGCTACCAGGAAGAATTTCTTTGGCATCTACTTCTTGGGATAAATTGAGGTCTAAATCTAGACTAATGTGCCCAGAAGCTCCTGCTGGATGAAAAAGAGAAAGAAAAAAAGAGAAGAATAAAGGGGAAAAATTCAGCTGAGTTTAATCTGAACAGTGTATCCATCACCAAAAATGATACAAATCAGCTATTACTGGATCATGCAAAAGCAACTCCACTACCTGTGATCCTTCCTTTGCTTTCTAAACCTCTTTTCAGCCCAGCCTAATGAATTGTCAGAACTGTCAGACAGCTCCAAGGAATGACAAATGTCTATGATTTGCTGCTGCTGCTGCTACTTTGCTGAAAACACCTGATGTATATAGTCTTGAAATCCTCTGTTTTGTATTAAAGGCAAGGGTAAGCTGGAAGAATTGGTGTACATGTAGAGTTATTTTCTTTCATTTTACATATATGTAGCCTAATGGGAAGAATATGATGAAAAAAAAGTTCAGGTTGAATATTAGAGCACTCCTAAACTAGGAGAGGAGGCAGAAGATGCAACCTTGGCTGTGACCCATTTTGAACATTTTACAATCCCATATTTAGTTATATGATTTCATATTATGTATAATAACTGTCTATGACCTGACATAAAACTTGCAATGATGTATCTCCGTACTTGTATGATGTTTTCTTAATCAAAATTATAGATAATAAAACACAAAGCATTCTAACTACACAAAGAAATTATTTGACAGACAATAAGATCAATCAAATAATTAATCTGACAAATATCAGAGTTTGAGTTATACAGGCTCCAAACATTTATTAACTTGCAGCCAGATTCTGTGAACATTTGTCATTGACTTAAATGGGTCTAAGATTTCACTTCTTGACGAGTGACAGGCCCTGATGGGTATTTAGTCATTTCTGCTATACCAGATTGGCACTGTACTTAATACATTTGCTAATTCTGTCATAGAACTTACTCTCTATAACATTCCCCTGCACCTTCCCTAAAGAAACTCTTGTGAAGCTGTCCCTTCAATAACACACACAGAAAAAACATAGTTTTGGAAAACAGACAGTACGACTCTTGCCTAATGAGTCACTTGTCCAGCACTGTAATGCATTTAGAAAAGGCTCCTATTGACTGGAGAATATTTTTTTGCTGCTTCAGTGCTTGTTGGGCGATATTTTCACAACAGCTCCCAGGCAGTCAGGTTGGTTGTATGACTTTATGGGAAATGATCTGCATTATGTAAGGACCATTAGAAAAGAGATAGACGCGACCATGGTACTATCCTTGAAGGTAATGGACACTGAGGACCTGATCTGTTTAAGATTAGGAGCGTCACAAATTGGGTTCCTCATCTGAAAGACTGGAGGCAAAGAACTGAGGTCATGGAAAACTGAACCAACTGTGTCAATGAACAAGGAACCAAGTAGAGCTGATCATTCCTCTTCCTATCACAGGGGGAGGTTTACTGTTGTAGAGTGAGCTGCCTGGGGAGCCGGTCCAAATTCAAAGGGCTGCTAAAAGTAGGAACCTTAATAAGAACCAAGAGGATATTTTGTCATATTTCTTGTAGGCCAACTCATTTCCACCTCTGGAAAAAAAAATAAAATAATGCTGTTTGTAGATCAAAAGACACTCCCAGCTGCTCTCCTCCAAGCATACACAATGATGTCCCTGAATGGTAGAGCCAAGGGCGATGCTTCAAAGATGGGAAATGCGGTTGAGCTAGGTCTCAATGTTTTATCAATTTCATTAATGCTTCAGGCTCTCAGCAAGCCAGGAGCATGAGAAAAACTTATTTCCCAATGGATCAGGCCTAGTCCAAATAGAAAGTACTTGCCTAGCCCTTGTGAGTCTGATTAAAGTAGAGGTTGGGAGAAAAAAACCAAAAAAGCCTATAAAATTTCAAATTAATTAGTTGACTCGCATGAAAGACTGCAAAATGGAAGACCCCTGTACTGTGCGTCTTACAATAAAACACCGCTGACACACACTAGCACAGCTGCTGCATCGGTGTAGCATGCCTGCAGATGTTACTACACTGTCGTCTCCCCAGACATCATCGCAATGAACACTTTCCTCCCCAAACCACTCCTGTGATTCTCCCCATTTTACAGGCAGGGAACTGAGGCACATAGAATACAGCGCAGGACCTCCGAGGCATCAGTTTGCTGGCACCTATGGAAATCAAGAGCAATCAAACCTCTAAACAAGGGTTAAACTCTGAATAACCTTGATAATTTGATCTTAAAGGGTTTGCCCTCAGGGGTCAGTTGCAATAAACCAAGGGGTGGAAAACAGGTCCCCACATTATTAGGTGACTGGCTAAGTACTGGGGTAAGTTGTCCTCTCCCTTATGATCAGACGCAGTTTGGGGCAGAAGTGCCTGCCTGAAGACACTATGACATCGTTGCTGCTGTGTCACGGCAAAAGCACATTGATGGGGCTATGTGAGGCGCTCTCAGGGCTTGCTGGTGAATAACGGAGGGGGGCATTCTGCTCGCTCAGCAACGAGAGCTGGGCTCCCGCAAACAGCCACAGCAAAGGGCAGGAGGAAGCTCTGAAATACGCTGTTGGTGTCATGCACGGCAAATGAAGATGTGCATATCCAGACAGGAGGAATAATGATAAATAAATGCCAAAGAGATTACCGGGTTCCTCTCTTAGATTAACTCTAGTTTGGCAATGATTGGGGTTTGGGAACTCCTCTGTGATTTAAGAATAAGAATTCTTTTCTAAGTGGCCTAAAACTCACTGCTATATCATCACTTGCTGTTGTCAAATAAATAATCATGCGAAATCAGCTGCAGAGAAAAGTCTCCTGTAGAACAGAGTTCATGCATGACATATGATATATCTTTTCAAAGGGACAGATACATCTTTCTTACAGCCAGCATGCAGCTTCCTTCACTGCACCTTCCCTCCCATCCAAATCACCTCAAATAAATGTGAGTTCTGCTGTGTTCACAGTAATTCCTTCATTTTTAAACACATAATGGAAATGTATAACTAGTCCTCATAAAAATTTATATCTCAATTCGTCCCTTTAATTTATAACAGGCCCTCCAGGCAGTTATTATTCAAACATTAATAAAATGCCTATGGATCACCAAAAGCATCAATTTTCACATTCGCCTCCCCTCCTATTTGTACATATATAAAGCCAGATTAGAGTTAATGCCACTTCTGTGTCTAACAACAATTACGCCTTTAATAAGATAGGAACAAATGATATATTATCTTAATCATGTTAGGAATTTGAGTTCTTTTCATGAAACAAAGTTGAATTTTTTATGCCCTTTGTGACAATTGTTACTTAACAGCCTATATGTTTGGATATTGCAGTTTATGCAAATGTTCATGTTCTATAAATTTTAGATTTATCTCCATTTATCATTCCACATGTTCTAATATACAGGCATTATGGTCTCTGACTTTGCACACAGTCTAAAATAAGATTAGGACACCTTTCATGTATTTATACCATAGAAAAAAAGGGGGAGGGAGGCAGAAATAGCTATTGTAGGGGCCAGATCCTCAACTTCCATAAAACCACATACTGTGCAGAGCTTCATCTCACTACGCTGATATAAATCCATCTAAGAATTTGGTCTTTCATTTGCTAACAGTTGAATTTTAAAGGATTGAATTTTATAAGGGAACCCTTCATTTTGTGCTCTAAAAGCAGTTGCCAGCTCATTGTATATCACACTGTAAAAACTATTACTCATGAGAGTAATCATTGCTAATATGAGCTCTCCCACAGGGAGACAAGGAGACAACTTGCATGCACAATGGTTTTTGGCTTGATGCTCATTTAAGAGGAGCAATGATCATTAGGACCATAAGGATTCGTAGGAAAGAATTCCCTGGGATTTATCATTTTTCTGCTGGGAAATTTAAAGCCTCTTGAATTTGGAGAAGAGAGTGAGAAAAGCAGATCCTAGGCCATAGTTTGATTCTGCATAAATCACTCAGTCGTATTGACATCAAAGAAACAACAGCAATTTATGTCATCTGAGAAGCATCCATGAACAAAAAAAACCCCACCAAAAAAAAAAAAATCCACCCAAAGCATTCGAGTCTAAAGGAAGTTAGATTTATTTTCAGACTTCGCTCATGGGAACTAGCAGTGATGTTTCAAATGGGTGCTAAGCTAAGGCGAAATGATCAGGAATGGAGATGTCCCCATGGTTTCTTTACACCGGTAAACACAGCTTACGGGCAGGAATTCAGTTCCTTGCCTTCATTATGGAAACTGTGTTTGTAGCAGCGTTGCAACCAGGCATTAGCTGTCCAGGAAATCTTTCTCATTTAGAAAGTTTGCAGCAGTGATCTGGAAGATTTTATGACGGTGTCTTCCACCCGTGCCAGCGGGAAGTTCCCGTGCATTCACTAAGGTGCTCCCTCCGTTTCCCCTGCAATGTCGAAAATGCTGATGAAGACTCGGGAAGGGACCAAATCTAAAGTGAACCCCATTAAGACAGTAGCTGCTTTCCTGTGTGTTTCATTATTAATACTGAGTTCAATTACTCTGATTTCTTCTGTTGATGAATTAGTAGCACCAGAACCAAGTCCCTGGCTGATACCCATTTGTCTTTGCTTATAAGTGCTAATGTGATCCTGTTCCTTTAAAATCAAACTCCTGCTTCAGTCACTTTATGTCTTTGCAACACTAACTGTCTTTTCACTAATTGGTTCTGTGTAAATGAAACAAGCTGAAAAACACTGTGGCACCAATAAATATTAATAAGTTATTGTTTGTTTTCTTTACCTTGCTTATGAATTCATACAAAGACAGTGCTAAGACATTAACTCCAGTCTATTAATTGCCACCTGATAATTGCCACCTGATACTTTTCTCCTGGATAATTAGGTACCCATTAGTTCTAATCAAGTAGTTACTTAATTATTGCAGTAATTAGTCTAATGGACTAGCAAATTGAAGCTTTATCACTTTTGGATACTTAATGTTCCTGACAGAGTACTTCACAAGTGTCAGGGTTCCTGATTCAGCAACCTGCCATCGATGAACCCCCTGCTGCCATTTCCACCCCACCCACGCTGCTCCCCAGCCACTCACAACACAACTTTGATATGTGAAGCCAGAGGCAACATAAATTTGAGTCCCTCTTCCTTCTCGTTCCCCTTCCCACCCCCGTCTATGCCTCCCCTCCTGTGCTCTTACTGCTCGGCTCATTCCACGCCAAAAGAACTTTGTTGGGAAATTAAATAAGATCTTGGCATGGAGATCACATGCATTAGGCTGTACAGCAGCGTGATTCAAAGAAAGGAGCTAATGTTGGCAGGTGTGGGAAGAAAAAAGCAACTGTGAGGGGAGAAATAATAAAGAGCGTTCATGAATACTCGTACACAGCCAGGCTTGGAAAGAAAAAGGGAGAGGAGCAAAGCCGACTGGTGGTAAATGAAGGCATGGCTCCAAGGTCTGGGACTGGTAATAGGTCTCTCTTTCATCTCCGAATCAGAGGTGCAAATCTAACAGAGATTTTTAGTGACTAAAAAATATGGAAAGTCTTTTTTTCTGGCCATGGTCTCTGTACCACTGAGTTGGTGGACAAGGGGCCGTTAGCATTTCTGTGCGCCATGGTTTTATAATTAATATAATAGTTAATTCTAAAGGGCTGTCAATTCCATACTTTCACAATATTCAGTTCAGAAAGGGCATGTGAAATGCCATCCTCACCCCTGTACTCTGTCCGTGTACTAGTCCATACGTCGTCCTTGTGCATCGTGCTTGCTTTTGGATACTAATGTGTTTGAGGTGGATATAACACACGTAGACATTTAGGAGCATTAAATGTGGATTTCTCTCTCCCGTTGATCATCTGATCCAGATTCTCTCAAGTATCTTCGTGTCAGATTTATATCAGAATTGATCATCAAGCCCTTTGGCAAGTGTCATCTGCCCCAGGCGCTGCAATGTGTAACGTGTAAGCGCTCATTGTACTGGGAAGGGGAAAAAATGATTGATCCTGACCAGAAATAAAGAGGCTAATTCCATTCAATAAACACTTGACAACTTGCTAATGGTTAAACTACTTCACATATGCGGTAAGATTATGTATTCTGAAATAGATGTATTTATCTTTCTTGAACAGATAACTCATGTTTCCATTGCTGCTAATGCTGTAGCACAGTCTCGGATCTTGTCCAGAGAAACAGGCTCTGGGACATGCCTGGAGTGGGTCCTGCTGGAGGGTGCCGGGTTGCCAAACATCCCAGGACCGGGATTTGGTTTTTATGGGTGGCCAGGTATGGGCTGGTGGCAGCGAGGAGAAATGGCTGTTGTGCACCTGGGTTTTGAGCTACTGTGGAACTGGAACAAGGACAAGGTGTGGGTCAGACATCTCTTATGTGCCAAAACCCATATAATTTAGGTTACCACGTAAAGACCAGAGTCCCCTAGTCTGTCATGTAATGCATATTCATAGACAAAATAAACCCCATATCCAAGAATCCTCACAAACACTGGAATTTAATTTACCTATTGAACTATCCTCAGTATGTTCACACTGTCAGAGCTGCAAAGCCAGCAGTTTTCTGGGAAACAAATAAATTAGTAACTTCATTCCCCCTAATTCTTCTTACTGCATGAAAAGCAGTGTCCTTTGGGTAAGCACTCTTACCCAAAATACAACACACTGTGACAGAGGTCACCGGCTCCTGAGTTTTCTGCCATAGCTCCACATACATCCATCACAACTGGCTGCGAATGCTCTGTTTCCTCTGAAGTTACTCGTAGGTAACAGTCAATAAAACCTTATGCAGCTACTGAAAAATCATACCACAAAACTACTTAAACACCTGTGTGAGGCCACTGAGCAATAACAATCCCATGCACTGAGAGCAAAATTAGGCAAAGCATACTTGGCCCATTAAGAAAACATATTGCTTGAAATTAGAGTGCCTCAGGATGCCTAGATCTTCCTCCTGGTGCTCTGTAGGAGAGGGCTGCCAGCCCTGTTCAGCATGGGACCTGTGTTGACCTGAATTCAAGTGTCTGAGACCACCATCTCTGTTGAAGGCTCCCAGTGGCAGAAATCTCGTAGAGAAAGCTTCTGACGGTGAGAAAAGGTTACATTCTTGTCCATCAATAGCTGTAAATTGTAACTGATACTAAAAAGTTAGCAAAGACACCTGAGAAAGGCAGAAAACCTTGGAAAATCAGTGGCTGCTGGATCCACCGGGGCTCCTGAGTAGTTTTGCTGCTGCAGGCACCTAAGATCATACGCGTGTCCCTCAGCGTGCAGCCGAGAGCAGGCAAACACTGACAGCCTCGTCTGATCTCCCCAAACTGCTCAGACTTCTCTGTCCCACAGCGAGCAAACTTGGTTCAGAGCCGTTTCTCCGAGAGTGCTCCTCGCTCCCCGGGGGAGAGGGCAGCAGGGCAACAGGTTGCGGGGGGGAACCCATCGGGAGGGTCTCATGCGTGCTGTGCCTGCACCGAGGCTGAACAGAGACCGTCTGTCTCCAGCGCTATCGATCCAGCACGAGCACTAAATTCATTTTGAGGACGCTGAGAGAGAGAGTGAGCAAACTCTACATGACAGATGTTAGTCACGTTGCTTAATGTACTACTTGAAGGTGTTCAGATGCTCTGGTGATGAGGGTGCAAATAAAACCAATGCAGAATAGAGTGAAACAGGCTAAGAAAGGATTTTTAGTTTTAAAAGGCTAAAAAGGCTTTTTTAGCTTGAGGGGGAGTAAATATCACAGTATCCACATCATCAATTTTCCCTCTGGATCTGACTTTGAAGCACTGGTACAATTCTTCAGAGATGACACCGCAACAAGCAAATTAGGAAACAAACCGAGAATACCTTTTATGTTGGAAATACCAGGAGAAACTGTCCGATGATTATTGAGAGAGAGAGAGAGAGAGAGAGAGAGATGCTGAACTCATTAAGGCAAGATCTCTCGGAAAGCTTATGATGGTGTTGCATGCAAAAGAAAAGAAAAAAATCCCTGAAACATAAAGAAGCAAAATCCTTAGCATCCTTTCCCCACTTCTCTCTATGCACTTTCTAGCACTTCAGTTCACAGGCTTAGTTGCAATCAATTTTAGCTTGTAACAATTCAGCAGTTTAAGATCTCCATAATAGTTTAGACTACCGCTGTTCAATGGGTTGCACAGCTTTTGGAAAAGCCTGCCTGTTGTGCTGGGGAGGGGTGTAAGTGCAACGGGAAGGAAGAATCAGGGAGGCAAGCTGCTTCCAATTTGTCTATCCAAATCTAAGATCTTTTTATGGGGTGAGGGTTATTATTGGGAAGATGTTAGTCTTCACCTCTTTGAGGAGTTCTCTGAGCACTTCTTTTATGCTTTTCATCATTTCCTTGCTTTTGCACACATGGAACAAATGCCAGCCCACAGGATACAGGCGATAAGACAAGATCAAAGACGATTGTTCAGCCTTCTGCCACTGAATAAAGCAGGGTTGTTTGCCTGTATGGAGAGTTAGTAGCAAAGTATCTACAGGGTGACATGCAGAACACTATGTGGTTCCTCATGAGCACTTCTGGTGAACATTAAGTGCAAGATACCTTGCACAAAGCTAATAGGAATTTTGCCTAAGGGAGGGGGCTCCTGAAATGTAAGTGAGGGGTAGCTAATTCATGGACAGTCTGGCCCTTGCTCCCGTCTCCTGACTGCCACGAGCAGCCACATCCTGGGTCCTGCTGATGAGAAGAGTTCAACACCCAAGAAGTTCAGTGGCACGACTGCACTGAAAAAGGAGTAGCTGGCAAGCAGAGTCTGAGGAAACCGGGGTGATAGGTCGGAAAGACACTCCAAGCCATAATTTCATCTTTCTGGCATAACTGGACAGAGAGCTGGGAGTATGAAAGAATAGTTACAACACCCTTGGCCCTCAGGAGATGCACCAATGGCCAGAAGGAGGAGGTTTGAATGTCTGGGCCACCTTCCACTGTTATATCAGGTTAAGGATTAGACTGAGCACACCAGTAAAGGCCTCCCTGGCCTTCTGTAGCCACTCTTTGCTAAAGATTAGGGACATGGACACAAGCAAAGCATGATACCTCAAACTGCTCGTTCTAGTATTTGGGTGAATCCAGAAGTAAGCACCTAATGCTCAAATGCAATTCATGCTGCTTGACATCTGTCTTCTGTCACCCCAGTGCAGAAAAGCCTGGGTAGATGCCACTTCTCCTGTCAGTTGCTGCAGGGGAGTTGCAGTATCCCCCTCTAGCAGCATGCACAGCAGTGACACAACTGGCACAGCCATCCCAGTGTGCACCAGCCCCCCCCCAAAACACCCCTGGAGGGCTTGGATGTCCTCTTAAAGCAGAAAGTAGTCTGCTTTCCTGCTAATCCTGCTTTCTTCTTCTCATTTAGATCATCCTAGTGTAGGTCCAGCATTGAGATGATCTCAGGGTACAAGTGAAGAGGGAGGAGGACCAATCACTCTGAAATTTGGGTGTATGGATGGTTGAACCTCTGGATTTGGGGATCTTTGCTTTTTGTTGTGTTTTGGGGTTTTTTGCAGGTTGTTCTCAGCTGCTTGTCAGACTGGGCCATGATGAAACCCAACATCTTGCAGAGACATAAAATGGAAAACAGGCAACTCATCAGAAAAGTAGCAGCTGTTTTACACCATCACAAAACAAAATCATCATACACTAAAAACTAGATTTAGCAGTTTAAAAGAGCTGCTAACACAAAATTAGCTGGAGACAACAGCGTGGTTTTGTAACTGACAGTGCTTCACTCAAACGCCCTAATTCATGTAAAAACAACTTACGAAACATTAAACGGCTGATGCTTTTGGAAAGGGGAAGAGCATTCAGACTTTCAACGGCTGCTTAGGAAGAACGTGTAGATTTATTACATCATCTTTTTTTTTTCTTTTACGAATTTTAAATAAGCATTGTGTTAAAACTGCCACCTCTTAAATAACAATGATGCTATAGTCCTCCTGATGGACAGAGACACCAGCTTTTATTGGCAAGCCATTTGTATTTATTGCAGGCTGAAAGCCAGTAAAAAGGTTGTACAAAACTTTAATGGTGAATGAGATAGAATAAGAAGGCCTTGAGCACTTTGGATCATCAAATACTTCAATAACTGGGTATGGCCATTCATACAACCATAAGTTCATACACATGGAGAGGATATAAAGACCCAGTCGCCATATGAATGGACTTTCTTCTGGAAACTCATATACATATATGATCTGTGCTAGATACAGGTGCAATACAAGCTTTCTTTTGGCCCAGCTGTATTTCCCACTGAGGATAAATTTCCCTGTGCTGTAGATACATCCCACCCATAACCAACACAGCTCCTGAGGGTTAGAAATTTGCTTGGCAAGAGATTCAGCTAATCACTTTACTACCAAAGGGAATGTGCCAGAGATCTGTCATTTTGTAGCCATGAAGGGGTGATTCCTGATTGCTTGGGATTAGACTTAATTTGTCCATATGATTACTAAGATAAGAATTTGGTTTATTTTTTCCATGAAGCAGCTGTCCTACTCTGGCTGAGGTGCTTCCATATCTCCCATGGTTGCAAGTCCTTTCGTCTGTGTGATCTGACCCTGCCTGTCTTAGGGGATTCTCCCACTGTGTCCCATCAAACTCTTGCCTGAGGAAGGAATTCAGGGCTGGATACAGAGTAAAGGAGGAATAATGTTTAAGCTGAGGTCTGGCTATTTGTTCTGTGCAGACAAGTTGTGGCCCTGAAGAAGTCCTCTGTCTCTCAACAAATGGCGAGAGTGGGAGCAAAAAACATGCCCCATTCTTCAAGGGTATTTTTGTTTAGATCCTACTCCTCAAAAGACTATACATAGATGTAAGAGTCTAGTTGCAAGCCAAAGTTTGAAAAGTTACAGACTCTAACAGACAGTCTCTGATGGATCTGAATTTTTCAGCTAAAGAACATCTATGCTCTTGACCTGAGACCTAGATTTCACATTTCAGGAATTAAATGAGCATCATTTTCTAAAAGACATTAGACCAAGGCTGGGCTATCGAAAGGATGGCTTCAGGATTTAGATGAAAACATTGTCATGTCAAGGAAACTTAAAACCTGACATATCTTGTTTCTGTTGAAAAGCCAGACCTAGTTTGTTATACCACATGGTGGCTTGTTATGTGCAGGAGGCAAAGAAAAAGTGGAGTTTGTTCTGGATTTAACATCTCTTACAGGACTGTCTGCAGTAACAGGGTATAAGGCTCAGTGACCCAGCTGATCTGGCCTTGTCTTATATTACTCTGTTCCAAATTTATCCTAAGACCGTGCCAAAAACCTGCCAAAATATATGGGAAATATTTGTGACCTCTGCCAAACCGTGAAGCCTCTGGGTCTGAGATACCTCAGATGTTCTGATTAGACTGAAGGAGTTGAGCCTGAAAAAAGGGGAGTGTGAAAAGAAAGGAAAACTATTCCCTACCTGCAGCTGCAAAGCTGGGGTGCTCATCCTCCTTCCATACAGGAATCCTGCTTTTCTCAGGAGAGCGTTCAACCTGATTAAAAAAAAAAAAAAATTAAAAAAAAAAGAAAATTGTAATGGAGGCAAGGAGAGGAGAGCCTTCTCCCTTGAAAGGGCCATATTCAGCCTCAAGGGGTTGGAGCCCTCCCCTTTCTCTTGCTGCAAACACTGAAATTCAGGTTGTGTCTCATGGATGTGTCCCAAAGTGGGGTCTTCTAGGAGCTGGGCAACCACTACAGCCACCCAGACAAGTCACTGCTGCAGACCTGAGGGGATGAACAGAGAATCTCGCGCAAGCAAGACGCAGAGCCAGAGGAGAGATTGACTGATCTTGTTTCGGATCAGATGGATGGCTCTAAATGACCTGTAAAGACACTCCCCGAGCCCTGAGCTACAACAATAAGAGCCAAGACACCACTAGCACTTCTGAAGTAGTTATTAGTGACTGAAGTAGCACTTGTCAACTGCGACTTCTGTTTCAAGTAATAGTTTAACAGCATCAACTTGAAGAAAGGTTATATCTCAGTGTGTCTGGTGTGCAGCTGACATTAAAGGAAATAATTGGTAGACTTAGAGCAGGGGCAGACGCCAGTGGTAGAACAGGAGAGCAGGTTGGATACTCGAAACAAAACTTCAACAATACTGTGTGAAACAAGAGCCAGGAATCCATCCTAAGCCCTGGCATAAAAAGCATGAGGAAGTTGTAACCCAACCTGCAGAAAGTGCTCTGTGCTCCCCACCGTGAGCTGTGCTGCTGTGACATTTAAAGACTCATCTACAGTTGCAGTTTGCAGCCCTGTCCTAACAAGAGGACAAAAACATGTTACCCCTTGCAATTCTTGGCCAGCTTTTCGGAAAGCACGTGTAATGCAATCTCCAACTGATTTTTGGCTTCAGGACAGCAAAGCCCAAGAGAAAGTATATGTGTGTATGTATGCATGTGTGCTGTTGAGGAGAAGACAGGAAATCGTCTGGAATGAAGTGCACAGTCTCATTTTACCTGTAGTTTGGCTGTGTGATGCTAAAACAGAGGAATTAGCATGCAAATCCAGCAGTGCCTTGGCTATCATCACCTTCCAATTAGCTGCATTTGATTTCAGTGGGCGCTGATGGATTGTGTCAGCAGGTGAGGTGGGATGTCTGTAAGGTGCTCTGGCTGCCACGGGCAGGAGAGCACTGCGTGTGTGCATGTTTTTGCCCTGTGCTGGTTGCTGAAATGATGCTGGCTTGCCAAAACAAAAGCACTGCTGTTACTCGCTGGCCAGAGGAACTGATTCTGATCTTGGTGATCCTGCATTTCTGCAAGCACTGCTGTAACAGTCAGAGTAGCTGGAGTCATGTGGGCTGATCCACCAGTTATCAAGGTGAAAGCGTGGGTGTCTCAAACACATGGTTTGGAGCAGTGTTTCTGGTTGCTGTCCCATTCTGTTCCCCTACTGCCATTTCAAAACCCATTTCTAATTTGTATTATTTATTACTGGCATTGCATGAAGCATCTCTCAGTCCCCTTCACAGAAGTTATAAAGCTGCTGTGCTTGGCACTGTAGCATAGCAATATAAAATCTCATTCTCGTCCAAGGAAATGCACAAGCAAAATCAAGGGAAGAGGAACTGGCAAAAGAGCAGAAGAAAATAGTGTGGTAACCTGCATCAGCATCAAATACAGCTGCATCCAGGGAAGGGGAGCTCTGCACACATACTTCTTGCTCTCATAAGGACACAGCATGTATGTTCTAGCCAGCCAGCCTGAGAGGGTGGAAGGGGCTCTGGCTCCTTGGCTGCCCATAAGACCTGCTCCTGACTGTTACCAGCAGTGTTTCAGCAGACCAAGCTGAAGTGGTAGCGCATGAGTGAGTCAGAAGAGCGTCTTCAAAGTGAACAGTGGCTTGTATTTGTTGAAACAGAAGAAGAACTGCTATGGAAAAAGATCTTCCTTCCAGGGGAAGGAAGCCAAGACAGCAAAGACTTGGTCACACCAGTAAGGTAGAGAAATTACTTTTACAGAGTAATTTTGTAAAACAGGCATGTGATCCAATTTTTCCAGAAAAAAATGATGCTTCCACAGATAAAGTGCAAGTAATTCTGAGCCTCTGTAAGAGTTTCGTTTGTACGGAGGAGCAGGAAAGTGAGCATCTTTTCTGTTCGTAATAAATAAAACTCAGAAAGACATAGACACAGTCTGTATGTAATACATTAGAGGGAGGTGAGCAAGTTGAAGAAATGGCTTACATTAGAAGTCTTAGTAACTGTAAGTGTGAGCCCCAGGTCATGACAGAAAAAAGGAGAGACAAAGAGGCAGGATTTCATGGAGTGGAAATTAGGAATTCATGGTCAGCTTAAGATGATGGCTCACCACAAGTGAATAAAAGTCAAAGGCATTGCCTGAAATTTTACTTTTGGACAGAAGAAAACAAGTCTGGAGTAGACTTGTGAGTCATTGTCATAGCAGTGATACTTGAGTTTGTATATGCAGTTAAGGTTGCCTAGAGAAAGGTATGGGAGCAGAAGAGGAAGAGACTAAGGATAGCTATCTGTGAAGCCAACACAAAATTGGAGGGTGGAGAGAGGATGAGGAGCCTTCAGTCAACAAGAGCAGCATCAATAGAGGACTGAGTCACAGATGCTCACAAGAACAGATTTCAAAAAGGAAGCAATAATGTTGAAAATTGCTGATGGGTCAAAAGGCTGGGGCTGGTATACTGCTGTCAAGTTTTGCCCAAGAAATACAGAAAGGTTTTGTTGAGAGCTGTTTCAATGGGATGTAAGGTTGGGTAGATGGGACAGAGGAGGTGGAGAAAGCACATTGAACAAGCCTAGATAGGAAAGGGAGCAGGGTTTCCAGAGAGGCAGACAGAGACAGAGAGTAATGTTTACAAATGGGAGGAATAAAGCATTGTATTATGAGAGCTGGACAACAGAAAACAGTGAAAGGTTCAGGAGCAGGAGAAAGGAAATGAGAGGGGAAACTGAAGATCGAGAGATGAAATTAGACTTCTAGGTTATAAGGGTAAGGAAAGAAGAAAAATGTTTGTGACTGTGATGGGAGAGGGAGGAAGAAGGGAAAAACAACCTGATTCAATTTTCTCTTCAGAGAAATCAGCAAGAGCCTGTACACTACTATAAACAAAGACAAAAAGGGGAAAGTTGAGGAAGAAGTAAAAAATGCAGTTGGAAAAAGATGTGAGAGATGGGGCCCAAGGGCTGGAGGAGAGGAAGAGCGAGGGTATCACCAGGAGAGAGGAGGCAAATGACTCAGATGTGGAGGAGAAGTGAAGCTGGAGTGGACCTGATAACTGTACCAACAAAGGGCCAGGATGGGACAACCCTGAGGAGGATCCAGGGAGCAGAATAGATTCCAGCTCCAGCTTAACCTGCAAAAAAGTCATTGAATTTATTCTAAAAGCAAGGAACAATGAGAGAAGAATTTAAGCTACTGTTAATAACAACATACTATTTAACTGTAACAATAATACTGATGGTACTCTGAGCTATGTCATCTGTTTCTGCCGGTTCTGATTATCTTAAAAGAGAGCGTGCCAGAGAAGCTTAAAAGAGCACTGCCACCTTTGGCACCTACCCCATATCAGGTCTGCAAATCCACCCTGTGTCTCGCTCAGATTGAGAGCTTCTGTCCTTGAAATGTTAAACTCATTATCTGGTAGGTGTGGACAGTCTAGTGTCTCACAGAGCCAGGAAGAAATTTGACATGAGTATGTCACGGGGTGGGGGGGGATGTGTGAAAAACCCAACTCCTGAGAAACGTTGAGAGCGCGTGCATTTTTGGCAGAGGATACCAGCCAGACATGTCAGCTGATAGTATCCATAGAGCTGGAAGACTGAAAATGAACTGCATTACAACAAACAGAGATTTCACAGCTGAAAGCGGCACACTGACATTTATATTAGCTCCGTTTGACATGACCTGACGAGCTGGGCTGGAGCGAAGCCCGTCACAACATCCACCCACTTCTGCTCCAACCCACCAGCACCTCTGCCGTGCTCCTTTCTCACCGTCCTGGGAAGGAAGGGGATCATACACATCCTGATGCTCTTTGCTGCGGGAAGGCCAGTTCTTGGGCCCAATGCTCAGCTAACGAGCAGAGGCAGTGTTTTTATCTTGTCCTGATTGAGGGCGACCTTGTGACAGACATGGCCATGGCTGTCAGTGCAAGTCAGGAGGGCTTGACAAGCTCCATCAAGAGAAGAAACGTGGTGGGGTCAGGAAAGGTTCCCCTCCTCTAGGCTATTCTGCACTTTGACACTGAACCAGAGTGACTCCCTTGACCTCGGTGGAGTTACCCTGATTTACCTGAAGGTAGCAGGGAGCAGAATCCAGCCCGATAAATTATATCGGTTTTATGGGGTTTGCGTATGAGAAGAAGGGAAGTCCGGACCCTCGGTCCCTAGGGCTACTTTGGGGGCTGACTGTCAAGGTGTGTTTTTTATTGTGTGTACCGCTTGTCTGATGATAGGAACTAAATTGAGAAGAGGCTCATTTCTCACAGGCCACTGAGCAACCAGAATGTGCTAACTGTCATACGTAGGAAGCACTCAGGTGTCGGGATTGTCAAGAGAGAAAGTGCAGCGCTTTTTATTAACTGCAAGAGCAATCAGCTCTGTCTGGGTCTGCTCAGTCTTGTGGAAACACATAGTTCACACTGGGCAATGCTCAGAGGCTTAACACAGGTATCAACACTGTGCCTCCCGTAATAACTTCACATTAGAGCTGTTGCATTACCGACTGTTGCATAGTCACAGCTGTACTTGTGCAGCCTGGTAGTCTGATCTCTTGGAGGCATTTGCTAAGTCTGAATAGGTCAAATATTGCATGATTCAATAGCATGGTTTATGCATGGTCTTGCACGGTTTATGCAAAGGCTGCGTGCACCCCTTTTGCCTAGCATGGTGCCCTGCTCAGGGGCTGCGTGTGCTGGTGCAGGCTGCTTCGGGGTTTCGGAATAGAGGGATATAGGCAGGCAGTGTGGTGCGTGGCAGAGGGACCCTAAAAAGAAAGAGGGTGATGAAGATTAATGCAAGTCACTAGTAGCCTCCTCCTCAAGCTAACAGCCTCACTGAGTCCTTCCCTGAAGGCTAGGAAAATACCCCCAAATTTGGAGAGGTTAAATCTGATTTTGATTTGAATTTAACTTGTTTAAGTTGGTTTAAATTCAACAACAATTAAATTGTTTTTTTTTTTTTTAAATCACACTTTTAAAAACTGGCTCTAGCAGCAGCAGTGTTGCCTTTTGCTGGTGGTAAAAAGGTCAAATGTTGTTGACATTTCATTTGCATTCTGACATTGTGTCACCACTGGATGAACTCAGGGGCTCTCTCTTGTCGGCTGTGAGATCTCCAAACAAACACCACGACCTAAAGCCACCACAAGCAGATCTCTGCAACATGCATAGGAAAGAGGCCAAATACCCCTCGAATCCCTAAATTGCTTCCTCACTGCCTAGAGGTTATGAGAAATGTTATAAAAGGTTCAATTTCTGCCAAGGAGTCAGTACCTACATGAGAGCTGCTACATCTCAAGAAGCACCAGAAGTGGGGGAAATCTCTAACCTGTTGCCTCAGCTGGGAGTTTTCTGCCTGAAGTGATCGGTCGATTACATTTCCCTAGCATAAAATCGGCACGCAATTAAATATATACATGTGGGCAAAGTTCCAATCTGTTTACTTCACCGCTTTACGCAGGGAAAGCCCTGAGAACAGCATTAAAGCAAGAGGCCAGCTGGGCCAACAGAAATGTTCACAGCTGGCTGCAGCGCAGCACTTAGTTGCAAACACAGAAAATAGCCCACTACATCAGAAAGAGAAAAATGAAATACATGAGGCACACTGGCCACTGCGGTGACTGAGTCTCTCCCTTTTCACATGGTCAGGGATGCTGAACATCCCTCTCCGATTACTCCAGAGTGAAATGCTGCCTCATGGTGCCGTACGAAACGCCGAGCCGTGCATGCGATGGGGTGGGCTGCACATTTTAAGGACAAGCAAAGTGACACAGCCTGTCTTCAGAGAAGGGTCGGTCAGCTGTACAGCAGTTTGTGCCCTTAGCAGGTGCTTCAATGTCAAAGGTATTAAAGCTGGTTATTTTCAGAGCTGTGCCAAGTGCCGTACAGGCTTGTTCCTCCCCTACCCCCATTCTAATTAAATTTATAGGCAGTGACTATGAGCTGGGCTAAGATTTGAGCTGTCAAGTTAAGAGAGAAGCACCAGCAGCACAGAACCCTCCAGCTGGAAAGACAGAGTTTCTGATGGTGGCTGTACTTTCTGGAAATTATGTCTCCAGTCTCATCTCTCATATGTTTCCCGATATATCTCATCTTTCTCTCTGTCTCTCACATACCCAGGTGCACACACACACACACACACACAGAGGCACGTGCCCACTCTGTGAGTTATGTGCTATAGTGCCTTGCTTTGGTGGATTGCCCCTGTCTATACAGAGAAATATATATAATATAGCTGAGGGCTGTATCCTTCTGTCAGCTACATCAGTGTAACGCAGGCTTCTCCAGCAGTGACTGCGCTGCGGATGAGTTAACCCTAGATGTGGGCTGTTCTGATTTGCAGTGGAGTTGGTGAGAACAGCAGGTTTTGCAGCTCTGAACTGACGTTGCTGTGACCGCGTGGTGCAAAGTTGTCTCATCCACCACCTTGTTAGAGCAGAGCTATGGGCAGGTCCCTGATAAATTTGGTCAATCTTGGTTGCCGCTCCAAGACTAATTTCCCTAGCAAGGCACAAAAATTATGTCTTTACATGGTTTGCAGCGAACGTTTCCTGCAGCTTTCAGCTTTACATTAGACCGTCCCTCCAGGCTTCAGTAACCCAAAGGACCTCTCTAAAGATTGGCTGAGTAGTGCCTCCAGAGACAGCAGCACCTCGAGGGATGAGGCAGCCCCAGGACCTACAGGATATTCTTTTTCCCCTCTTGAAGTGTCCTTCAGGAATTCACCTGGACTACCCCTGCCTTAGACTGGGAGATGTGATAGCATCACAGCTGGCAGTGAAGTGGCAGCATGCCAAACAAATATATTTTCTACAGCCCTTCCGAGGATCATGTTAGCAAAACAACTTCAAGCTACAGTGTGTTGTTGCTTGCACACCCTGTGGAGAGCATTGGCTGGTCTCTGGGTGGCACAGCAGAGCACTCATCCAGTTCATTTCCCTCTGGCCAGATCGAAGGAGGGTAACGATTCTGATGAAGCTATCCCATCCAGAGGCTGCTCACAAAATCACCAGGGAGGGGGGCTTGGTGGAGGTTTGCAATGTGTTGTACGCGTTCCAGTTGGCTTTGAAGCAAGTTAAACAAACTGGAGGGTGATGTGATTCTGATTTCTGCATCTCCTGGATGAGACATTGTATCGCACAGCCCAAACCTGATCCCTAGAGTTTTCAGAAGAAAAATCATCCCACTACCACTGTGATTCCTAAGACAGTTTTCCGAAACTGCAAAAACTCAGACAAGGATGAGGGGAAAGACACACAGATACTGAGGAATAAAAAGTTTCTTTTTGGTAGAGCAGGGAACCTGCAAGAAGTGCCGAGTGTCCAGGAAGGATGGGGGTGCTGAGGGAAGATGGAGTTCTTCTGAAGTCAGGCATCAGGTTTTCCCTGTTATTATTTACTCTGCTTTTGAAAACAAAACAAAACAAAACAAAACAAAACAAAACAAAACAGCATGGCTGACAATGTTAGAAAATCTTTCTTTAGGTGCCAGTGGTAGGTGATGCAGAGAAGCAAGTACACGTGATGCGTTGGTACTCTTTTTAAGTAAAATCAAAAGACTAGGGATCGGGGCAGTTTAGGTCTCCTCATGAATGGCTAAGGTTTAAGATGCTCTGAGATATAATCTGGACAATTTGTCATCCCTTTCCCCCCCACAGAGAGGATAATTAACACGGTAAAATGCAGTAGGCTCCGTGTACCCCTTTCTGATGTCAGTGGCCCATTTTAAGGTCAAAGATTGAAATGCTCTGATGGTGTCAGCTGAGCTTTTGCGTCTGTTGCTAGGATTTTACTCACCAAGGACTCTTAAGACAATGTATGTTCATTAGTTTACAAGAAGATATAATTACCCATCCAAACTGTACCACGTTTCATTTGCTACTAACCTTCTGATTCACCTAGGTAGGTGGCAATGAGTGCATTTGCTAACTGGTGATTACCAAATTAGTTGCATGATAAACCTTTTTCAACATACCTTTTAGGGAAAAAAAGTAAAATGAATAATGAGTTGATCTTTTCTTTCAGCATGCTGTAATTTTTATTAATTTAACTTGAGCCAATTTATTAGAAGCGGAGGGGAAAGAGAGGGAGAGAGCTCGTATTCCTTTGAACTCATATTGCAAAAGAGGCAAACAACGGGAAAATTTCTGAATGTAGTTATATTTTAAAATCCACATTAATTATAAATCCACTTATTCTTTGTAAAAGCAGGGGCTGCAGCCTGGTTGGGGGGAGGGAATAGGGGGTCATGTATAAATTGTCTCCCAAGGACCCCACTGAAATTTCCATAGCATTCACCATATGACACTGATGTGTGAAAATTGACATGAAGATTTGAAAATTGGGACCGAGGGAGACCAAGCATAAAATAACTTCAATTTTGCGCTCTCTCTGTCTCTCGGAGGAATAGTGCAGTGGACTGACCAACACAACACAAACAAGCGAAGGGGAGAGAAAAAAATATTCAGGGAGAAGGATAGGAGTTATTAAAGAGAAAACACACTCCTCACTCACAGAGAGAAAGGATGATCAATGGATTTAGTCACAGAGAAATTCAAGCAGAAAATTGCTGCTGTTTTTTATCTGAGAGGCAGAAAGTTTAACCAAACCAGAATTCTCTCAACTCACTCCAAGGCAAAGGGTGAAGAAAACCACTGTGTTTTGAAGCAGAGGGAGAGTTTTGTGTGTGTGTAAATTTTTGTGTGTGATTTTACAGTGTTATGATGCCAAATGAATTGTAAGGTAGAGTCCTCACCTCCAGAAGTCTCAATATGGAAGGTTTTGTTCTAGCTCTTTTCTTTCTGTGGAACTCCAGATTCTGTACAACATCCTCAGTGGAAAGACTTATTTTCCAGCTATCTGTTTTCCCATATTCAAAAATTATACATGAGAGTGCCATAACTATGCGGAAGCTGTCGGCTTGCTGTTTATAATCTGCCATGAATTTTGAAACCCCACCAAAATTAGAAAGCCAGTCTCTTCCACTGTGAATGGCTATCAGGCTGTAGATAGATGGAGCCACTGGACTCCGCTGTTAAAAGGAAAGTCCTGTTCCTTCTTCAGAAGGAGGGTAAAAACCTTAAAATCAGTAAAAACAGATCAGGAAAAGAACAAATCAATAAAAATTAAATGTTTCAGTTCTGTCTCCTGTAACCTAAGTCTTAAGGGGTTAATTGTTTTGCTCTGGACAGATTGGCACTACTATCAAATGCTGTATAAATTGTCTCAGTTCCTGTTCTTTGGGATGATTTTGTGACTCTGAATGTGGTTTTTGAGAGCTAAGTTTTGGTATTCTAGAGCCCCTTGCTAACACTTGTCTGTATCCATAAAAATCAGCCCAGCCCTGGGACTGACCTTTACCCCTTCCAATAAATAGATCACTATGCAAAGGCAGGAGGTACCAAAGTATCACCGATCTGTGGAAATACCAGCAAAGTTCATCTCCTGCAGTATAACTGCTGTTCAGGAAATAGATATCCATAATTTTCTTAGCGCTGGTTAGGTGTTCAATAGTTCCCATCCTTGGATTATTGGTCAAAATGCCTACCGGGGTTAGAAATTCACTGTTGGCTCTCAGCAGGACCATCCAACCCTGCTGCGCTGTGATGCAGACAGACAGATACCCTACCTGTAAGCCCATGGGGGTTTTTGAAAACCCAGATCCGTTATAACCTTGGTCTTAAAATTCCACATCTGATCTGCTCTGCTCTGGATAGACACTCAACGCTTACCATCGTCATGAGTGTTGAACAAGAGTCCTGTTGTTAGTCCAGCTGTTTCCTTGTTGGATCACAAGCTGTTTGCTGATCTCTGTTATCCCAAAGATATCTGCAAGACAATGGAAATGCAAGTGTATACATTTCTGCTATCCATATAGAGAGAGAGAGAGTGATGAAATAGAGATACAGAAGAGGGCTTTAGCTTTAAAACTAATTTTTCTCTGCTTACTGTAAGTCCTGAGGTCATTCACAGTCTGAGAAGATGCACTGTACAGTCCTGAACACTGTGCTGTCTCACCAGACTATTTTTCTCAGGCTTACTTACTTTATTTTATTTAGCTTTGTGGCACATAAGGTTCCTTGTGCTTGCTGATATGATGATCTACAAGACCAGTGTTCACATGCTATGGATCTCATTTATTACAAAGCGAAGTATATAATAATGAAAAATAGCTACAGCTATTCCTTCTCTCTCCAGGGTATCTCAGCACCCTTATGGATGACCGCACACATAGTCGGCACCATAGAAACAAATGGAGGGGAAATGGCAGCGCACTGTTCAAAGCTGGAGGACTGAGTGCCTTTGGTCTAGAAGCATACTTGATCCATAGCTTCTGCTGATGGCATATTACAGAGGCTACTGAAAAAAAAAAATAGTATTTATATTTTTTTTGAAACAGCATGCATAGATGTGGAGCAGATGGGCCTTGTAGGAACTGGGGAGAAGGCAGAAAGGAGAATTCTCTATTATAACAGCCTGTAGGAAGCATTTGTCAATAAACACCTTGAGGATTTTCAATAGCATCCAAAGGAAAATGCCCCACGATTCATAGACTAACACAAGAGCTGCCCATCATTGACTCTTAATGCTCTACTGAGCATGAAAACAACAGCATGGAAACAGTATGAAAAGGCCTTGCAGGTAATTTCACAGGGTAACAAGGAATGCCAGGCTTATTGTAATTACTGGCACTGGGGACAACAGAGTTAGTTTAAATTAAATGCTGGGACCTTTAGGGCAGCTTCTGTGTTTCACATACTGAGTGGTCTTTGTAAATTTTGTACTTTGACTCATCTGATATAGTTATATAAAATTAAATGGCTTGAGTTGCACTCAAAATACGGTTTTGAACTTTCTACAACTAGGAAAACTAGGAAGTTACATTTAAAAAAAAATAAATTGAAGTTTTCCCAATGATCTTCTGATTCCAGCGGCTGAGGCTTTGGGGAATGTCATGAGAAAACTACAAGAATTCGCAACACTAGAACGAAAACAGTGATGATGATATTAATAAGGGTTTAATATTAGGTAACCAGAAAATAGAATGCAAGGCCACAGTATCTAATGATTTCATTGCTTTCTTTTACCAGCCTGTTGCAATACACTGGCCATGAGCCAGCATTGCCTTGAAATATAGTTCTGTAAAGTGTGCGTCACAGAAGCTGTCTTTTATTTAAATACTTAAATCTATTTGTACTGTGCCTGAACATGACAAGGCTGATGCCATCTCCCTTTTAATGAACTGACATTATCCAGTTACTTTTCATTTACAGAACTGTGAGATCAGAATTCGGCCCGACACTTTCATTAGCACTTAGAAATTACTCAAGAAATCATTCTAAGAATTAATTCTTAATTCTAATAATAAAACTAATTCTTATAATGTTTATATTTCCCTATTTATATTTCAAATACTCTTTAAGTACTTTAATTTCTCACCTTACATCTCTCTTGCTATGTGTATGATCCTTATGGTCTTTTTCCTCTAAAAGGCCCACTCTTTCCAATAAAAAGACAATTTTAAAAAGAATTTCTTTCTTTATTTATGTATAATCACAGCACAGATTGCATCAAATGCTTTAGAACACACATATAAAACACTCCTGGCTGGTTTCATGCAGTTGGGAGATAGTCGTCTTGCTGTGAAGTTTGAAATGAAATATTCAAATAATAATAATAATAAAAAAAAGGATAACACCTACCTTAAAAAGGTCTTCAGAAACCTGCTGGGGAGAGTTTGAGGAGGAAAGATAGGAACGATATACTGCCATTTTTGAGAAAGGATGGAAGAATCACCTCGATTACTACCATGGAGAAATGTTTTCGAAGTTACTTTCAACTCCAGAGCAATAGTAGCAAATAGTTTGCGAGCTATCCTGAAGATTTTAACTAGAAAAGTGATATTCACAGAAGCAAAAGAGACAGTTATAGGCCATCGGGTGCAGCATAATTGGCACTCAGCCCCAGCCACAGAGGTTGGAACTACATCCAAGCTTTTCCGAGATTGACAAAGGGCATATATTGAAGTTGGAGGCAGCCTAGTGAAAGCTCATTTTCTTGGACTATATAGTTCTGTCAAAATGCAAGCGCTTCACAAACAGCTTCAGAAGTAAAGATGGAAGAATAAAGTTCCCGCAGTTCTGAAATGTTCACTTTTAACAGCTTGGATATAGAGTAGCTTGATGTTCGTGTTTAGTTTTTATATATGTATGTTTAAAATAATTTTTATATATAAATAGGTTTATATATGTAGGTTTACATCTATATATGTATGTGTACGTGTATAGAACTTTTCCTTTATTGGAATATTTCCTTTATTGTAAAATTATTTTAAAAGTCAAAAAGCAAAATAAAACGCTGTTTGAAGAACGAACAATCTTAAACTTCAAATATCTCAGAAGAGAAAGCAGATTAATCTCAAATTATTTTCCCAAGTGCTGATCTGCAATGGATTAATCAGACTTTTGCATTCGGAAGCAGAAAGTGAAGGAAGAAAATATCTGACTAACCTTAAGGTAGATGCCATAGGTGAAATCGACAAAGTTTATAGAAGAAACAACCCTTCTTGGTTTGTAGGCATCACATATTTTACAGGCAGACAAGGCTTCTTAAGGACACTCTTGATATCTTAATACTTCAATCTTGTTCAGTGTCATTTCTGAATGAGACCATTGTTGAGGCAACAGTGAGTTGCATAGCTCCATCAACCTTCTTTAATTTGCTTGGAGATTATGGGAAAACCTCTATAAATCAGTTTTATGACCTCATGAAAAACTTACAGTTGTATGGCATCACTTGCATGAATTATGAGATAGCCACAAAAAGGACCAAAGATGTCAAGGACACCAAAGTGAAGCTTTATGTACCCTGGGACGTAGCATTGCATTTCTCAAATCTACAGTTGGTAGAAATACCAAAGGCAGCCATGGAAGCTAAACTTCTCTGTGTCTCCTGAACACGAGGCAGTGATTTGGAAAGGCTGGGAAGGAATTGCTAAAATAGGCTTGATGAGGGTCATTAGTCTGCAGATGTAGCAATTTAATTCTTCATTAGCATTATAAAAAAAAGCAGAATGTACACAGAAAAAAATATATATACTAAATAAAAAAAAAGAGTACAGGTCAAATGCTCCTTTTTTTTTCAAACCAACTTTTTTTTTTTTTTTTTTTTTTAATTTACGTAGTGTCTTTTGCCAGGAGACTTCATACAGCTGCAGTGGCAGCCACATATTTGGTATTTTCACCAAACAGATCTCCAGTTGCTCTTTCCTGGAATTCCTTCTGCTTTAACATTGCATCTCGATGTTTTGCTCATATTTGTCAAAACCTAATCCAAGCATCGCTGAACTTTGTGATGCTTCGTGGTACTGTAAACCTAAAGCAAAGCCTGAATTTTGCAAATTTAGGTGATGGCCTTAGAGAGGAACACCTGGAGGTCAGGTTCTTTAGTGAGTTGGGATAGAGATAGCCATACATATCCTGACTATTGATTAGGTGGTTCCATCAACATTGAAACACTTAATAACATCAAACTGATTTTGCCAGTACTTGTTTTCAGAGGAAAACTGGAAGAAAGATTTTGACTGTGCTAAAGAACCCATGCCAGCTTTTTGAGGGGACACAACAATATTTGGCTTTACATTTTAATTTCCTATCATATACTACAGAATTATTAAAAAAAAAAAAAGATAAACCCAAGAAAAATATTCTGGTTTTGTCAAAATATTTTTTTTCTTTTATTGACACCAAATGAATCTTATGATGTTTCCTGGCATGAGTACTGAATGTTTCCATTGTCACTCCTGTTCAGAATGGAGCCAAGCTCCCAAATCTCAACCGCCCTATGGTGAATAAAATGTTTATCCTCCACCGACGGCAGTAATGCTCAGCTTAGGCAGCCTAAACATGAGTGCCCGGAACAGAAGAGGCAGAAGGTCCCGGGCTCAGCCTGAGCGAGCCTCTGCCAGGCTGATGTCCTCTCACCTCCCCTCTGGTGTGCAGGGAGGGGGCACAAATGCAGCTCTGTAGCACCTATGGAGGGAGGATATCATTGATGCTGTGTTGGCTGTGCTCCATCAAAGAGTCCTGCAGGCACTGGAGGTGGGGTCAGACGCTGTCTGCTCTTCCCTGCTTGATTCCCACCTTCCCCCTTTCCTGCCCTCACTGCAGATGTCCCTGGGACTGCTCTGACACCTTAGAGCTGAGCAGACTTTTAGTCCAGGAGAGAGGCAGGCACTGGATACAAGACATCTGGGCCCAGTGTTGTGATTTAAATGAGCCTTTTTTTTTTTTTTTTTATTTTAACAGGTCTCAGCATCTCTCTTTGGCACAGAGAGCTGAGACGCGTAGATAGACTTTCTGCCTTTCTCCCCTCTCAAGGTCTGCTCAGCTTGCTGTTTCCACTAATACTCTCACTCAGGCCCTGCTGTTTGAGTTTCTTCTCTCTTTTTTTTTTTTCCCCTGCCATTATTCCAGGTGGTTACCCATCCCATTTCACTTACCCCAGAGTGTCACCAGGCTGCTGCCAAAAGCTCTTCTGTTTTCTCTCCTGTTGTGTTCAGTCTTTCTCTTTTTTAACTTTTAATCTCAGCCCTAGGTGAGGTGTGCTGAACAGTCATGATGAAGCTTTCAGGATGTTAGAAAGTAAACTGCTGGAAGAGGTCAGCAAGAGCAGAAACCAATAAAGCACAAGAAGGAAGTTTGATACGTACGAACAAAGCAATTGGTAATGATGTGAAATAGTTGGGTCAAACGAGGGCTGTGCACAAATGAAAAGATTCACCTCCAAACACCTGAAAAGTTTACCTAACCTGCTTTTCCTTGACAGGAGCTAGTCTGTTGCTGTGAACCACCACTAACAGCTTTACACCCCGCTTTATTTGCACATCTCCAGACACACATGAGCATCTGGCCATCAGCAGCAGGGTGGATTCTTTTTTCAAAAGAAACTCCTTAAATCCTATAAGCCTCCTGCTTCCTTTTCTCTTCCATTCATTGCTGCTTATTACCCGAAAGGTCTGATTTAAGACTAAGTTTCCAATATCCTCTCTTAGCACCAGTAAAGCCATTGAATTCAAAGGGATGGCCTCTGATATATGGGATTGTTCAGTGTAAAGGTGGCCTCATCCAGCTCCTACTTAGTCAGACAGTAGTCAGATACTGCAGCTGCCATTAGGGATGGCAAAATTCCCAATTTGCCAGGCAGGGGAGGTTTGCTTACAAAAGGGAGACTTTTTTTTTTTAGCTGGATTCCACTTCTGGATCCCCCAAAATTACCCAGGGGGATAAAAAAAAAAAAAAAAAAAAAAGGAAAAGAAAAAAAAGAACAATTAACTATCAATTTGGATTAACCCATTTTCATGCTTAGCAAAGATTAAGGTTTTTTTTAAAATAGATGGTGAAAACCAGTAGCAATAGCGAGGAATTTGGGCACAGTATATTAGTGAATGTGACCTCTCCTTCCCTCCACTTCTGAGGTGGTGGCAGTGCAAAAGGGGACACATTTTCCCTCCTCTGCCACTTGCAAGCCCAGGCTCTCTTCTGGCTCTGCTCTTGGTACAGCTCTGGGCAAATATTTTCATGAAATATCCTTAGAAAGCAGAGAGCTTCCTGTCAGTCCCCGCTGTCTCAGTGTCATCGCTGATCTCCTCCAAGGAAGTGTTCTGATATTTCCACGATGGCTGCGGTAGATTGACCTGAAGGGAACAAAATTTCTAGAGCCTTGCTCAGATGGCCAGTTCGACACAACTTTTCCCTTCTCTGGGAAGGCAGCCAGCCTGCCAGCTGCAGCCCGGGCCACCCCTTGGTGGACCTGGAGGGCACTTTCCTAGACCTCAACGAGGGCAGCCTTTATTAAAAGGAGAATTACAATATTAATAGGATTTTTTTTTAATTTTTTTTTATTTTTTTTTTGCTAATGACAAAGAACTCAATTTCTTCATACTTGGAAGCAGTTATATACCCAACTATGCCAATCTCAATATTATCTCAGATGGGTACTTGTTCCCTGGAGACCCTTAGGGGAACGACCTTATGTCCCTCTACCTTTGATAAAGCACTGCCTGCATGCATATAAATCAATTAACATCATCAGCTTATGCTAATTTTGAATTTAGATGGCATCCTGGAAATAAACAGGGGTGTTTATGCCTGTCTAGAAAAGAAAACACAATGACAAGCTTCCCTCCTCCCCACCGTACACACACAAATACACCCACGCCGGTATGCACACAGACGTTGGGATGCGGCAAGCCCCTGCCCTGCAAGGAGCCTTCATTTAGCTGCTTGTGCTCTCTCGGTTTTCTAGGGGGATTTGGACAAGCAGAGCAGCCGAAATAACACCGTGCGACACATAAACATCCCTTGTCAGCCATTTGCTGTCTGTTTTGCTACTGTGTCATTCGCATTCCTGGTTTTGTTGTTGTTCTGCTATTGCTGTCTTTAATTTAGAATACTCCGAGGGTTGTGAAGTTACCAGGCTGGCATGGAAAACACATTTAAGTGGAAAGGATTACCCTATTCGTGAAGACCGCTTCCTTTTTATCATAACCTGACTCTTCACAAGAAATAGCACATCACAACCTCTCCCCTTCCCACCGGCGAGCACAACTTACTGGTGTTAATGGTCAAGAACTGTCCTGAAGCATCGGGTCCGAACAACAGCAGGAAACGCAGCTGTGAAGACATCCAGGAGGGAGACCAAGCCTTAAGCCACAGAGGAAGATCGAAGAAGCACCAGCAGCCTTTGTGATCAGATCGAATCAAAATTTCCTTCCTGATCTCTTCCCTGGCAATCAGGCGAATGGTTCGTAGGCAGCCAAGTAGAGCAAGCAGACACCCAAGGAGGTTTAAGGCCCTATGGACTCATCAGCAGAAGCTCCCTGTGTTTCCTTCTGGAGGACTTCCCCTTGCCCAGGCTGGGCAATCGGTTGAGTCTGAGGGTGTTATGCGGAGAACAAAACACTTCAGTATATGACACGTTTTAGCGCAAGACGTGCAGAACTGTATACTGAGAAGCCTTTCTCTGCTACTGACATATCTTCTTGAGAAACATATTTGTGAACTAGGGATAATTTTTATCTCTGATTAAAGCTGTAAGCAGGCACAATTTCCCAGCTGACAGCTCTGGGCAAGAAATGGATATGGCAGAACTGTCTAAAATACAAGTCAAGTTAATTTCCTTGGATCCTGCAATTCTCATCAACATGGGCATTTTCTGACGATCTGATTTACTTACCAGCAGTGCCCAGCCTTCTATGCCAAGGCAAAGAAAAACAGAGGACATATGCTGAAAAATTTGTAACATGGTTCCCTAATCAAGTGCTGGCTCCATCCTGTATCCTGTTATAAATTGTAATCTACATTGTGTCTACTGTACACATGTCATTATTCTTTCCTCAGATATCTCAGGCAGCTCTGCCTGATTGCACTTAAATACTTTTTTTAAGTCATTATTTGTTCTCCTCTTATTTATATGTTGCTCGGCTTGGTGGTTATCTCCTTTTCTTGTTAACAGAGGGACCCAAGGTTACTTTTATTCCTCATATCTGAGGAGCCAATTAACTTCCAGCATCCCCCAATGCCAACCCAATAAATAGAGGCTGCTCTAGCCATATTTCCTTCCACAGGGAGACCAGGATGTTCAGCCAATTCTGAATCCACTCTTAGCACTACTTCATGGTTGAGATATTCAGCGGATGGTCTCAGCTGAAACACTGACCGCTTGCCTGATTACTATGTGTGCTGCTTTCCTCATCGCTTTTCTATTACGCCTAGAGTATCGGTGGATCTGTTTCACTCCCAGCCCAAAGGGACCCCATTTCTGCGTAACATTAGGATGAGAATATCTCTTCTTGGAGGGGGAAAGCCGAGGGGCTTTTTTTTTTTAGTTTTGACGATAGCATACGCTCTTCTTTTTTTTTACTTCATCAGCCTCCTTACTTCCTCCTTGCAAATCTGCAAAATACCCTTAAAATTATTCATCTTCCATTGAACACTGCTGGGGGCTAGACTGGCCCCTGTGCGGTCTGGAGCTAGGAATTAAAACACCGTAGCAGCTTTCATGGGAACAGCTGTCCTAAAAACAGAGCGAGGCACCGGCACACCCTGGGCACAGCCCCCCCATAAATAACATGGCTCCAACCCTCTTAAATATCCTCAGTAAGTCTCACTAGAAGTTGTGGGGTGCTATTATATTCGTTCAAGACTGTGCAGTCAAGCAGCATAAAGCTTCCTTGCTGCTCGAGGGCAGAGGAGCAGTGCCAGCATCAGCCATACACAGGCAGGGTGGTAAACTGATGGAGAAACAGCATTCACGGTGGTCTCTACCCATGGCTGTTCTCTGTGCTTTGTCCTACTTTTGCTAAACCTTCATCCTTCAGTGTGGGGGAAGGCGAGACCGTGCAGGTGGTTGCATTCCCCGGGACAGGGAGAGTTATGTGACTGAAAGTTGGCCGGGTCCTGCCGTTGTTTTACGCCATCCCAGCTGGTAGCACTACATCATCCCCGCAGAGCCGGGCAGGTGCCTCGGCGCTGGCAGAGGGGGAGGGCAGGGATCAGGCATGAGTCAAGGTCAGGGACGCAAGCAGCAATGCACGGGGAGCGTGCAGCGCAGGCAGTGGGGACCCAGCTCCGTGCTGAGCCTGGGAGCAGCTCGGAGAGGATGCTGTGAGTGTCGGACTACCCAGCTACAGCCCTGAGACTGGACTTTCCGCTCCTTGAGAAATGGGGAGAAAATGCGGCATCCTTCAGACAGCAAAGCATTATTCTGGCTAGACTGGTAAAGAGGAACATGTTGAACAGGAAAGCAAAGAATTTTGAGATGGGTGGCCGCAACAAACATATAATGAAGGACAGAGTGCAAAATCTTGCAGGCCAATGGCAAGAAACCCCTCCATTTGTGAATCTAATAGGTGTGTGACACACACGTGGTAGTCATAGTTGAGCCTTCCCATCTGGCACTTCTGATTAATCAAGAGCCTCTAAACCAAGGAAACCTCTGAAAATATCCATCAGCAAGAGCTGAGAGTGCGAGAGAAAGTAAGACAACTCCAACTGTGTCCGCAGAGGCTGTGCTTGATGCTAACAGGTGGTGACGAACATCGCGTGATTTAGAGCTCAGAGGGGAACAGGAATCTGAAAGATCAAGTATCGTTCCAAAACACAGACTTTGGGACCTGAACATTCAGGCTTGAAGTCTTCCAGGACAAGAGCTGAACATGAAAATGAGGAGAGAAAATAGAGAAATCAGCATTTCTTGCCTTCAAGTCCTGTTCATTATAAACAGTTGAAAAAGAAATTATTAACTCACTTGATATGCCAGTTTTCCTTAGAAAGCAGAAAAAAACAAATCCTGCTTTTGTTCATATCTTAGACCAGTATTCAAAACCCCTTTCTATCAATAGTACCTTGCATCCTTTACACATTAAGTTGCAATGACACCCATACCCATACCCTATACAAATGTCGATTGGCAGGATGAAGACTGGCGGAAGTAAGAACTACAAGTGATTTATGAATGCAATTCAGTGGCTCTTGTCAATATGCTTTATAAACAGCCTGGTTTGTTGAATTGCTGTACGCATCATTTCTGCAAAGATACATGCAGGTCTCAGGTGCTTTGCACTCAGCAAGATCTCTGCAAAGCACCAAGGAGGTGAAGGAGAAGGGGTGGAGTAAATGAAGTAGAAGCTCTTGAGAAGAGAAAATTCGTTTCCCCAAAGTTGCAGGACTGAAGTTCAGCAACGGAAGAAGATCACTGGCTTGGCAAGCCTGGATTTTGCCACAGGAAAGCACTTTGGGACTACCTTACCACTGTCCCCCAATATCCTTAGGACTTAACATGCTCTGTTCTTCTCCTGAAGAACTACCTTGAAAATAGTTTATCCATCTTATAGTCAATATTAAGCAGTAACATTAACCAGCCCAGGCTCTCCTATCAAGCCCAAGGTAAAAATGATCTGAATTGGTGCTGATGAAGATCGGGTGGGGAGACTGCAGAGCGTGGAGAAGAATTCGTTTGCTTTTTCTATTGTGCCAGAATGAACCCTCTGAAAAGAGGATGGTGCGGCTTTAATAATAAAAAAAAAAAAGAAAAAAGAAAAAAAAAAGAAAGAAGGAAAGAAAGAAAAAAAGAAAGAAAGGTGCCTCAGTTGTCTCGGCAGCTGATCAACAAAGGAGCAGTCGTGAGCTGTAACCTCTTGGAGCTGCAGTCTGGAACATGACACATGTCAGGCTATGATAAATGGTGCGGAGTGTGTGCAATTTCAAGCGCAATGCCCTTGAGATGCTCAGGACCCCGATCGCAAATGTTATTGTTAAATTAAACCTTAAAGGAAGGATTGGAAAGGGGAGGGGTGGGTTTGTGCGTGTATGTGCGTATGCGCGTGCGTGTGTGTGTATTTATTTATATATATAGAGGGATATATGAAATGCACAGAAGAGAAGGGAAAAATGGCAAGGTGAAGCGAGGAAAAACTTTGTATTTCTTTTAATTGAATTGTGCATCTTCTAGGTCTGTCTGAGCTATGGGAGAACTTCAGGCAGGATTTGCTATCCTGCTGGCATTTTATTACTTTTGCTCCATCACAATTTGATAGCTAGAGATCAGCTAAAGCAGGCAGGTGTGAGATTGGCAAATAAATAAATAAATAAGGAAGTACGTGCCACAGATGTGCAGTTTCTCTAGCTCAAGTGTTCTGCATCCAGGTACCTTTGAATCCAAATGAGTGAAGTTTCAGAGAGTACTGAGTGCTGATTTTGGGAGCTGCCGGTCCCTGAGGACTTGTTTGTTAGTTAGGTGGTTTGATGGTGTGTGTTTGTTTTTTCTGAGGTAAATGCTCATGCTTAAAAGCTGCTCTGAGAAAGAGGCAGTGTTCACAGCCATGACATGCTGTGGGGAGCGTAGGGACTGAACTTTGCAAGTCCTCCAGGCAGATTTCATCCCCAGCCTGCAAGAACAGCCACGACGTGTGTGGCACGCCGTTTCTGTGGTGTCAGCGTCCTACTTTTTTCTGTGGTTTAAAAATTGGAGTGGGGGCAGAGGCAGTGAAGATGTCTTTTAGACAAGCAATTGCAATAGTACAAGTGGTCAAGGGGTATGGAACAGAGAAAGAAACAGAATAAGTGAGAAAAAAAATAACCACTCCCATGTGTTCAATAACCTTTTGCCAGGAGAGGTGGCAAGGAGGGCTCCCGAAGCCATACCCTCCGGCTTTTGCATCAGGTGGATGGAGTGGAGAGCAGGGACTGGGTCTCCTGAGCTCCCATTTCTACAGCTTCCAGGTCCCTCCTTGCTCCCTCCGAAGAGAAGAGAACCAACATGCCCCCACCCTGAGGTTGTCTCTGGCCACCCTGCACCTGGACTTTAATCTGTTCCTCTCTCCCCCTCCTTCTGTTGCCTATTTTATGTCTTCCATCTTTCACATGTGCAGAGGAGTCTCCAGTTATAACTCACCCAGATTCCTCAGAAGTCCTTTCTTTACCTTCTCCCTTTCCGTACTCCCTCCCCCACCGCATCCATGCTAAGTGCAATTAGTGTAGGCAGTGCAGGAAACACGGCGGAGAATGGAGCTGTGTAAATGAGGGGGAGGACACGGAGGGGTGAGGTATGGGGTGGGGGGAGCTGGAAAGTGTTCAAGGGGAAATGCTTGCATGACTCGCATAATTGAAGGGAAGAAAGAAGCAAATGAGCAACATAAACCCTCCACTGGAAAGGAGATGGGAAAAGCCTTTAAATCATAATGAAAAGAAAAATTCAAACAAGCAGTAAAAGGTAACAAAGGACTAGCAATGACTCATTAAGTAAGATATATTGTTTGCTCTAATTTTTACCAGATACAAGATAAACCCACTGGTCAGGAATGACCAGCAGAAGAGACCTCCATGACCTGTTTAAAACACTCAGGACAAGGAAAACAGGTAGCAGAGATCTGGCTCTACCAGCAGTAATCCATCTGCTTATCGCTCCTGGTTGCCTCCACAGTAACTCATCATCCATTAGAGCCTCAGGAGTGACATGACAGGATTATAACCAAGGCTTAGATCTGGGAATTATAACAAATGCAAAAAGCACATTAGATACCAACGTACTAAGATTATTATTTTTAGAAGGCATCTTACGAACATCCTACAGCTTGTTTTGTACTTTTTGGCTACCGTTGCCTAGCGTCCAGGAAAAGTCAAGTCCTTTTTCGGTTCTTTGGAACATTTTCCCCATGTTTCTTGTTATTAAAGAAAATAAACATTAGACAAAAGCGGACTTTATTGTATCTATAAATAATTCAATGCAGATGGATTCATGGAAAATACCAGCAGGCAGATTTTCAGAAAGAGAGTAATGCTCTAAGGTTAGATGGGGAGGGAAACAGAAAGGGTGAAGCGGCAAGAAACTGCAAGATGTATTGAAAAGAATAGACACAAACAAGAAGGTAACTAATGAGGGGTAACTGAAAATAAAGGTAACTTGGAAAGACAACCCAATCTCTTTGAAAAGTTCATATTCTTTAGTTACGAGCATGGGTGCTTCCTGCCACGAAGGAAAAGAAAACATTTGCTATGTGTCTTGAGAGGGTACCAGAGAGTTGCGTTTAATCATATCTCATACTGATGTGTTACCCCTCCTAACTTTCCCCTTAGGGGACAATTGAAAGTTGCGATAAAAGTATGATTATTTAACAATGTATCCCCCATCTGATAATTGTTTTATGTGACAACCCGGACTCGGCAATGCAGCCAGGCTCCTCTCCAAGCGCAGCCCCGCTGCACACAGGAGTGCAGTCCTCCCATACAAGCTTTTTTGCAGAATCCTGTGGGCTCAGAAGCCCATGCGGTTCATGTGGATAGATGATACACTGACAGATTCCTGGAAAAGAAGCTCTGTCAGTTGATAAAACTTGTTGGTATTCAATGCTCTGCCTCAACCTAGGAAAACACCTTTTGCATTATAACGTAACTTTTACTATTTACTTTTTGGGGGATGGGGGACAAGGACTAGCACCCTGGGAGATGTCCGTATGAATGCAACTAGCCAAATCTAGATGTATAAAATCTGCAAGTATTCCTGTACCTGCTGCTCTTGGAACAAATGACTTTTTCATTATTTGAACCACAGCATGGTGGGAACTTCTTCTAGTTCTTAAAATTTCAGAGATCTGGGAATCCTCTCCAACAACACAGCTTGTATATATGCTATCAGTTCTGGATCATGTGTTTGTAATCATGAGATGTTTTTAAAACTACCCTTAACCTGGAGAAGAAAAAGCTGACAGTATTTATATGAATGAGTATTTTACAGCATTCAGTGTGAATTTGAAGAAAAGGAAGTTCTATAATGGTCACATTCCATTAATATGGCAGTGAAGACCAGAGATTTTTAAGCACCAAACAATTCCCCTCCTTCTATTCTTATTCTCTACTGCCTGTCCCCCCACTTACAACTCCCACTATTGTTCCCAGAGTTCCTCAAACCATTTATTTTCTCTCCATTGCTTATCTACCTGAAGCAACATCAACGCACAGCCACTGCAAGTGGCAAGGAACATAAACATACTCAGGAACTCTGAGAACGTAAAGAAGTAAACTGATGTGAGAGAAAAATGAACGTGGAGAAAAGCTTGTCCCATAGTTAGGAGGATCTGGTGAGGAAATGAGCGGTGGGAAGGAAGAAGGACATTTATGGGAGGAATGAAGCTGCTTTGCTTGATTGCAAACAACCGTTTCAAAGCCATCAATTTTGCTGATGTTGCACAAGAAAAGTGCAAGGCCTTCTTGAGGTACTGCTGCTGCAATAAAAGCCAGTTAGGAACTTAGCTGGAATCACTGAAGCCAGCATAAAGCAGAAAACCATGGAATATGGAATACCTCCATGCGCCATATAAGACATACAAGGCCTGATTGTGCAGTCACTAATTGGAAAGGGATTGTAGTTTTGTGATGGATTTTGGCTCCTTTTTCTGTGCATAACCAAAAGGCAATTGATACTGAAGTGGAAGGCAGAAGAGCTGTAAAACAGGTCTGTGAAGACAACTGAATCTGTCTCTCCTTCTCAAGACTGCTTTTGGAAAAGGTGCTGCAGTCGTGAGCTATCTTCTGCAAACACAAGGCATCAGGAGAGGGAGACAGGAAGGTTTCCAGGGAAGACAACCACCCACCCAGAGGTGAAAGGAAAGGTTTACTCGGACCTGTAAACATTTGAGAAACAAAAGTAGAAGCACAGGGAGAAATCATCTTCTTGCCATTCTGCTGCTTTGCCACACGCTGGGGGAACAGCACATTGTTCTCCAGCTGAACAATGCCCCGTTCCCACCATGTGCGATAGGAAAAGAATGCGAGCTTTACTTTGCTTTATTATCAACTCTGTGCAGTGCGGAGATAACTGCACAGGCTGGTTGGTCCCTGAAAATCAAAGACGAATTTTGATCAAAATTGGATTACGGGGCATTTCATTTCTACTTAAGAATGGTTCTGAACTGATTTCCCATTTACTCAATATGCAAAAAAATAACAAAATAAAAATTGTCAAGACTGAATAATGCTGCTGAAAAGAAAAATAAAGCCCAAAAATTCCTGAAAAATAATTGGACTGAAACAGCTCCAAGTGAGATTAGCTTTAAATCTTCTTAAGAATGATGAAGGCTCTTGCAACCAAAGGCGAGTTATTTCATTAGGCTGATTCTGCATATTTAATTCTCAGCCTGCCAACTTAATGCAATAATTTTTAGTTATCAGGGGCAGTTTTTTCTTGATATGACATTGCATTTGGTTTAAAAGTAGATGTCCACAATCAAGGCAATCACAGACTATTAAGTGCTCAATCAAGTCCCAATCAAACTGTGTTCAAAGGGGTTAAAGGGAGATGGTCAGAGCTGCCGATCCCAAAATACAACCCAGCCCTTCAGCCCATCCTGCGGCCAAAGGAATAGTACTCTTTAGACTTTAGCAGACTCTGCGATGGAAAATATTTCTGTCCAAAACAAAATTGGCCTGTAATCTGGGTAAGCTGTTCAGAGCAAACAGTGGCAAATTTAGCCTTTTCTCCTGTTTGCAAATCATCCATGTACGGACTTTGTTTTTGTAATGCCTTTGCATGTATTTGTCTGACAAATACTATATATAGAAATATTTCAGCAGCCTGGTGACATTGATTATGTCTTGTATTATCTACGATAGACTGGTCCTCTAGGTTACGATGCAATTTAGCCATAGAGCAAATATGCTAAAATACCAGTGTAAAAGGTACTAAATCAGGTCCTTATGAATTTTAAAGCCTAAATCTGAAGCTCTTCCTCAATCTGTTTACCGAATCAGTGCGGCTGCTCCCAAATTAAAGTGCTGTGCCCCATAAGCAAGAAGATCAGACTTATGAGCCATCATAATCCTGCTTGCACTTGTAAATTGTAACTGATTCAGCTGTAAACTGAAAGCAGCTTTTGGGACCACAGTATTAACACTTCCGAAAGTTTCCTACCATTGTCAACCTTCTAGCCTTCAAAGCAGTCCAGCATGCCAGGCTGTGGGTCCTGAGCTGAGCAAAATGTTTGTCCTATGCCTACTGAGGTGCAGCAGAAACATCCTCTTTGTTTTAAAATGTTTGGTTTATAACAACACATGTTTATAATGGATGTATGTTTGTGAGGGGATCTAACTGAAAAGAAGGTTATAATTTTAAAGAGGAAAATCTACGTCTATGCCAAACTCTGTAGAAATCCTGCATGTTAAGGTCACATATGGAGCCAAATTCCATTTAAAGGCTTGAGAGCTCAGCCTGATGGCACAGAAACCTTTGACAATGTTTGCTACCTCAAGCCTAATTTGTTCAAACATTGCAGCTTGAGGACCTCAGGTTTCACCTCTCCACAGAGAAAGTAACGTACATCTGTCTTATGGATCAATCAAAAACCTCATCTCCCATTCACCTGAGCGCCAGATCACTCCCCTTTCTGTAGGTGCCAAAAGGGCAGAGCCAGGGCTGTACACGTCTGCTGGGACCGGACCAGAGAGAGAGGACAGCAGGCTACCTTGTAACCCACAGCAGATACCCATGCAGATGACTGAAGGATATCCATACAATCCTTGTGCCCTGCATGGACATTCAGGCAAGAGAATAGCTGTTGTATAGCTACAAAGAAACTATTTATTAGCTGTGAGATATCTGATCCTTGAGTATGTGTCAGAGAGAGTATTGCATGGATCATGTTGACTCCTCTTGTCTTGATGTTTGCTTGTATTTATTCCCAGGAAGAAAACTTTTCTTGCTGATGTGCCAGTCGCTTGGAAAAAAAAAAAAAAATTCCCCTTCTGCCGACATTCCCTTCCGAGTCTGGGAACCTCTATTGTCTTTTCTCTGGTAATAAATGATAATAATTAAAGGCAAATACACAATAATTAGTCACACTAGGTTTATCCATCTGGCATACCTGTATCTCATCACTGTGTCTTTGAAACAGATGACAAGCACCATATTGCACAACATCCTGCTAATGGGTTTGAGCAGGGAAAAAGAAGGTAAAAGGGTTACCACAAAAAAAAACCCCAAACCAAAAAAGCCCCCAACCTCCCAAAAAAACTCAACAGAGAAAGTAAAAACAAAAAAAAAGGTCAGCAGCAGGGACTGACAACATTATACAGCATTAAAAAAAATAGTGGTGGCTGACTGTCAAGTTATAAACTGGCAGATGTGCTTGGAAGTGGGGTTTAGGAAAACATGGAAATATGCAGTGCTGCTTAAACTACTTCCTGCTTAAAATACCTGTACCTGACATAGCTAGTGTTGAAATAAGGATCATTTCCTGGAAGATTTTAGTTGGGTATGCAGACGTAGGGGGAAAACAAGCTATTTTAAGAACTTTGCCTAGCTGCCTAAAAAGTTTGGGTTTCATTCCGAGGATAACACGTTATGGACCAAATAATCAGCTATTTTGGTCCCTCTTCCCTAGGCTGATCGATGCACACCAGAAGTCTCTCCATCCCTATCAGGGCTGCCTGAGAGAAGGCAGAGTAAAATTAATACAGCAAAGAATTTTCAACAAATATTTACTCCTTTAAAAAATGATCATACAAGGCTGGCATTTGATTTCTGGGAACTTGTGAGAAGCAGAGATTTACTTGTATAAATAATCACAGAGAGCCGATTTCAGTCACATGTATTCAGATTTCGATTAAACCTCCACAAGTGCCTCAACTCTCTTTCAAACAGACAGCAGAAACTTGTTTGCACTGAGAGCTGATTTTCTGGTTGTAATGATTTTCCGGTTGCAGTGCAGTCATGCCCAAGACAGCAGCCACGGAGCTGGACCCAGCTATGTTACCTAGCTGCATAGACACAAAAGGAGCAAAGAAAAGCAGTGCCTGGCCAAAAGCCTCTACAACCTTGATATAAGATGAGCATCAAGTGATTTTTGTGCTTCCCAAGGTCTAACCTGCCTGAGCCTTGCACAGCTGAAAGCTATCAGTTGACAGTCTCTGAAGCGATAAAATGTTTAAAAAAAAAAAAAATTTTAAAAAATCATCTATAATATGTATTATGAGATAAAAAAGTAGATCATTGGTAATTTATACTCACTATTCATCGAGGCTTCGAGGCAAAATCATGCTTCAGAAACATCAAGCTGGTCATCAAACTGCTCTGTTACCTGCACCTAACTGCGAAGATTTGTATCTGGCTGGGGTTTAGGGACCGTCTCAACTCTGTCTCTGAAATGAAGGTACCTCTTCTGTAGGTGTTATTCAGTTCAAAGTTGTCACAAGTCATAGGGTGGCTGATGTGGCACTCGGCAGCTGAAATTCCTTTGTTGGGCATCCCCGTCTCAAGAAGAGAATAATGATGAACTTGGCCAAGCTTACTTGTGCTCAAGCAGCGCATCCAGGCATTTGTAGAAATGTTAGTGGCAAATTTGTTCATTTTCAGTGCATTAGGAACTCTGACCATACAGGAAGATAAAGAAAATAATGGGAAATGTATTTTGAGCAAAGGGAAGTTTTACAGGTCATGCTCTCTTAGCACCTCCTCCTGAACTCTGTACCTGACCATGTTAACATCATGAACTTTGTTGGAAAAACAGTTTTTTCCTTATACACCTGAAGTTTATCTCGCACAAGAGTTTCCAGCCCAGAAGCAACTGCATTTCAGCCTAGCTAAGCCCGTTGGTGCACATCACACACAGTACACTGCGATGCTCTTGCAATTAGTCTGCAAATGGATTGTTTCTCCCTCAGTCTGGTAAGCACCATGAGACTCTGGGAGCAAAAGACTGGAGTTCGTTATTAATTCTTCCTAGGTAAATTAACTGGGAACAGCTTTTCAAAATACTTCCTGTACATATTTTCTATACAAAGAGACCTTCTCTTGTTTGTTTCTCTCTTCCTCTGGACAGTCCCTAGTGATGATTTTCACAGCTCTTATGGAAGCAGCTCATTGTTCTGCAGAGACTTAATTAAAGTGTACTTCCATGTGAAATTAGGCTATTGTATTTATTTAATCTTTATGGTAATTGCTGTACAAGGGCTGTGACTGTCTGCATCCTACTCCACACACCCACATCTCTCCCCACCCCACGGTCACCACTCCCCGAAGGAAATGGCTAGTCATTCTGCCCTGGTTGAACTCCTCATCTACTCAAGTGATGCGTTTGAACTTTAACCCGTGGACAGCAATATTTGCTCGCCATGCCAGCATCTTTCATGGACAAAAGGTATGCTGGAACAGTTCTGGAGAGAGAAAAATGCATTGCTTGTGGTTTTCTTCTCCCAAGCATTAGGTGATACTGTATTGAGTTCTTACAGAGCTCAAGTGGTATTTCACACTTTCTGTGCCAGTCCGTAGGTCTTTTCTAGGCTGGTTTTCTTCTTGAGACTGAGCACTCTGTTGCTGTGGGAAAGATTTTTCTTAAAATTAAAAGTCTATGAGCTCCAGCCAAGTCACCTGCAATGTTAAAGATATAATTTCAATGAAAGCACAATTGCCGGGTATCATTTATGTCCAAATAATATCTGAGCAAAGCATAAAATAAAGCTCTGGCACTTGACTATTCTTCAGGGGTGGGGGGAGAGGAATGGCTGCAATTTTTTTTCAGTACATTTCCACAGTGAGATGAATCTGTTTTTCAACGAGATGTTAGTAAATTGAAAACAACATCAAGTTTCATTGACTCCAGTGTGCTTGGAAATGGCTCAGTAGAGTTGCAGTGAGGAATAAAAAAATCAAATAAATGTAATTAAAGCCTCCAAATAGTCTGATGCCAATGTGATTGGCATTTATTATTTTGTCCTTGAAGAATGAGCTCCCAAAAAGTGTTTGTTCCGAGCTGCACCAGCAGACAGGAGATCTGCCCCTCTCTGAGACCATACCTAAAGTTCAAGTCTGACTCAAGAGAGCCCAGTCACACTGCAGGAGGAGGAAAGTTGAGGTTTCTGGCCCATCGCTGTAAGGATGGAATTGCATTTTCTGTCATATTCTAACATCCCATTTAAATTAATGTTGCTGCAATCCTCTCACATAGAGAGGCTTCATATTTAACCTAATTTTTCAGATTGGTTGATTAAAATACAAGACTCCAACAGTTCATAAATCAGTTGTCTGAAGCACAGATTATAATCCAAAGCCTTTCCAGAAATTCTCTTGTCTGGTTTCTGCCAGGTCTGTATGTTATGCAATTGATAACCTACCCTTTCTTTCCATATGAACTGATTATTCTCTTTCATACTGTCCCACAGGGCTCTATGCTGGCCCTTGTGCTTGTGAAACTCTGAATTGGCTTCCTCTTCTAAATCAGCATGAGGAGTGAATTATTATTGCAACATCATATCGCTATCGCTCAGATTTACTTTGATTTATCTGCAGGCTGATCCCAATAGGCCAGCTTTGCTTTCTTGCTGGGTGGATGTGTTGATGCAGCTATTGTTTCAAATCTGGTGGTAGACAGACCATAGCTGTGCTCTTTCTTTGCAGTTTGCCTTTCTGGATGATGGGCTGTGTAGCTCCATACTGACATAAGGGACACATCCACCACTTTGGAAGAAGATATGAGAAACCCCTCACTAGGCAAAAATGGAATAATTCATCCTCACTGCAAAAACTTTAATAACCTAATCCTTTGGGCACAGAGAACAGCTTCAATTCAAGATTTTATAGCCATTCAAAATTTTTTTAGTGTTAACTCTGACTATTCCTCTTCTCTGCATAAGGGTCTGATGGCTGTATGGATCTCACTAAAGTCTGACTGGTGAAATCTTCCAGCAAAATTAACTTTTCTGACACTCTAATACACAATTTAGTATTTCTTCTTCTGTTTAATTTTTTTTGCAACCACAAGTGGAGTATCTGATTTAGGTAAAGAAGGGTGTTGCAAAACTTCTTCAGAAGTATAATGTTCAAACATCTGGAGGCTCTAGACGGGGTTTGTGGACAACCTATTCTAAGTGCTACATTTACATGCCAAAGGAGATGTATTCCAGTCTGAGAGGGCTTCCCATCTTATGCAAAGACAAGATTTAGTAGGTACCTGGAATAAAAAGAGATGTTAGAAAAATGAGTAATCTACTCTTTTGCTTGTTTTTCCTTGGATGAGGCTCATTTTCTAGGTAGATGAGAATTTGGGAGATATTGTTTGTGTGACTTCAGATTGACTTGGTTTTACTCCATAGCTGTAACCTCAGCTATCTGCAATCTGTTCTTACACATTCCTTCTTGTGCAGGTCTAGTAAACTAGGGCATGAGCTCAGCATCTCAAATAAGCTTCCAGTTTCACCTGCAACCCCTCTGAGTGTATCACCTTAGGCCCCCACACCATTTTCAACTTCTTCATTAGTACAATGCCTGCTGTCCTCAGAGAATGGCTGTTTTATTGAGCTTAATTTTGGACTCCAAAGACGCTGCCAGGAAAGGCAGCGATGAGAGTTCCCTTTGATGCAAACCTGGTAATATGACTGCACTTGCTGGTGTATTGTACCTACAGTAGTGTAGGGAACGTGTCTGAGGTGATATTTGATCTTCCATGACTAGCTCTTACGATCTGCTTTTTTATATGGTTTATATACACCCTACGTGTGCCCAGGCAGTGCTATACCAAGGACTGATCTCAGAGCATGGCAGTGTTTTAAACTGGCCACTGTTATCCTTCAGCCCCTGAAAAATGCATGGGGCCACACCTTGCAGGGCCTAAAGAAAAGAAACAGGGAAAAACAAAACAAAAAGCCCAGCGACTACAAGAATGGGCAGAAACTTCAGCTCCATTATCACTCCCCTTCATCTGCTCAAAAACCCTCACTGCAGGGGTTGTCATGGTGATGCAGGTTTGACCTCTCACTTTTTACTCTTCCAGGAGCTAAAAAGGTAAAAATGAGCCATTCCGTCTCGAATGAAAATCAACCTCCCTCTATCAAAGGACGCCGAATTGCTTTTTCCCTTTGTCAAACCTGAATGTTTCCATAGGCGACACAGAAATTAATAAATAACCGGTACCGGGCACTGAGAAGCATCTGTGGGTTCAGCGGGATGTGCCGGTGGCTGTGGCGGATGGGGCTTGGCAGGAGCAGTCCCATGCCCGACTTTCCTAGAAGTCACAAGGCACCACATCCCACATTTCCCCTTCACCGTCTCCATCTCTCTCTGCGGTCAGCTCCTTGCTCAGCCGGTTTAGCGTGGGGTTTGTGTTTGTGGCAGCTCTAGGGCAGAAAAATCAAACTATTGATTGAACTGTGTATCAGCCTCATAAGGCATTATTAGCAGCCTGCTCTAAGCAGGACCAGAAAGGGTAAAATCGTTTATTTTTATTAATATTCTTGAGAGTCGGGCTTTAGCAAAGCTGCTGTTTGGCCAGGTTGGCAGCAAAGCAATGGCATCATCTCCTTGTCCCTGGATGAACCTTGTAACGCACATGGAGGTGCTTGTGTTTGTATGAGGAGGTGGTCTAATTTATTGGGCTAGAGCCCTTGTCTGGACTATGAGCCGAAGTAATCTCCTTCTGTCGATTACTTTTGAATCTAAGTCCTCTGCTTTGATAACCAAATCCTTCCCTACTTGCTCGTTGTCCCCCTCCAGTCTCTCCTCCCACCACTTTCACGCAGTGCCAGGGTAGCGTGACATGTGAAACCAGCATGACTTCAAATCAAATATTCAGGTTAACAACAAGCTGGCCTTGAATGAAACATTTGAAGAACCTCTGATGCAAATTCCCCAATGCCTAGTACGGCTCCATCAAACCTCTTCCTACAAGAGAGTCTCCCCCAGTTCTAGCTTAAGAAAGAGAGACTGAATTTATTTGACAGAATCAAAAAACCCCCTAAGGCGTATATATAAATATACACACACACACATATATATATATTGTATGTGTGTATTTATATATGCCATATATATATATATATAAAGCACCAGCCTTAAAGTCCTACTAAACTGCAGCTGAAGTCTGGAGTCATCTAAAGTTCAAATGTTTCCCATGATTTTGGTATTAAAGTTTCTGAGAACCAGTGTTTCTGGATCCATGTACCCCTGTAGATGGTCCCCATGGCACCAGACAACAGGACTTCAGCTCATCTCCAAACACCGTTATCCTCAGACCAGGGATCATCTCTCTGGAGACCCTTCATTCACACATCCTTGCTTCTACTTTTCTTTCCTTACAGATGAGTCTTTAGTGAAACAGATTCAACAGATGGGGACGGGTGGTCCTTTGCCCCACCCCGTGTGCACTCACCAACACCCAGACACACTCTGGTGTCTGGCCATCTCCCTCAAAGGTTTTGTACATGAACCCCTGAGCTGTTTGAGTAGAATGAAGGCACTGCTGTCTCCCACGTGCATCAGAGGCATGGCTGTGCTGAGCACCGAATTGCTCTGGGCTCAAGACTGTCTCTCAGTTTCAGCCATGGGACCACACTGACCTTTTAGACCTTCACTTTTGCTCCTTTGCAAATCAGCAATACTCATTGAGGCACCAAATGCCGCTACTTGTCCACCATCTCAGTTAGTTATTTCAAGTTTTTTGAGAGCTGAAGAGCATGGGCAAACCCCTGCCATGACCTACCTTTCTCCTTTGCCAACCTCCCTGGTGCACACAGACCTTCTTCTTCTCATCACACACGGCAGCAGCCTGGGATATCCTCATCCCAGGTCTCGTGCTGCACCCTCTTGCTCGTTTCTGGAAATAACTGCAGACTTTCCCTTCGAAGCCAAAACCTCCTCCAACTCCAGCAGTGACCATTACTACAAAAGTCACCACGACCTCTTAATTCATTCAGCAGAGTCACGTCACGAAGGGACACAGTAGATTGCTTCTTGATCTCAGCTAGTAGGCCACTGATGCCCTGAATTATGAAGACAGATGTTATTAGTGCCAATACTTCAAGAGTATCTTCTGGAAGGGCATTCCACAGGTTAATTATACCTGTAAAGCTTTTTCCTTTACAATATTAGAGCCCAGTGAGTCTGGTTTGACTCTATAAAAGATGGTTGTCATATTACATGCAAGCCATTTCTCTAGCACAGACAGGCATTTTCTAAGATTAAGTTTTACAGAGAAAAAAAAAATTATCTCAGACATACCCCTTTGTCTTAATTTCAGCTATACCAGAAGGAAATCCAGCTCTGTTTAGACTTACTTTAGGGATTGGGGGTGAGAGAGATTGAAGTATATAGTGCCCTAATCCCATTGTTTTCACACTGTAATGCTCTGGAAATAAGATAGCGGAGGGATGTAAGGAAGGTGCTAACTTCTGTATATTTATGATCCTAGGTTCAGCCCTGAAATGCAAATTAAAAAGAACTTCCCCACCACCACCACTTTCTCTCCCTCTCTCTCTTTCCTTTATCCTGCGTTTTCCACAGCCTGAAAGATCTAAGTCAGTAGATAAATGACTGCCAGTGGAATGCTATAGCTGCAACGTAAACTATGAAGACTAAATCCATAAAAAAAAATAATAACACATCCCCCAGAGAAAAGTTCCGCTTTTCATATTTAAATGTACTAGTTATCACCTATTCCTGTTCACAGGGCATTAAAATACATGCTGTTTCCTAAGCCCTGATGCAGCTCTAACTGGACTCAAGCTTGGAGCTAAAACAGAACATATTTTACAAAGTGGTATAATGTAAAACTGTTGTCTAAACATCTCTCCTCCTTACTAGGTCTCTCTAGGGCTTTCTCCAGAGAATCCTGCTTCTTCTTTATAGCGTGATCATTTATGTCTTTGTTTATTAGTGGAATGAACTTGTCAGTAATTATCTTCCCACCAGCCAGCCCTTGTCCCGGTTCCCTACATGCTCATCTCTCCAGCTTGGGTCGGACACAATGGGGCGTGCTCCTGCCAAAGTCATTTCAACATCAGCCCTTCAGCATGCTGCAGGGCGAGGAGGTCACTCCTGGAGCATCACCGGCAGCCTCCCGAGCCCAGAGGTCACTGGTGGGACCAGGGAACAATGACCAGGGTTGCGGTGGTCGTGTCCAGTGACTCTGCTCTCCAGAAGCTGCACTGCCGAGGTGGGAGGAAACTTGGCGAGCAGGTTACCGTGCAGGCAGGGTGCCCTGAACACACGCACAGACCCGACCCAGCCGTGGGGCTGCAGGAGGTGTCTGATGGGATTCCCAGGAAGGACAGACCCATGCCGTGTGGCTTTGCAGAGCAAACTCGGGCAGGTTTGCTGGGCTGGGCTGTAAGGCGCTGCCACGATGCTGGAAGCAGCTTCAGTGCCAAAAACCCTGAGACATGAGCATGGTTCTCAAATACAAGGACTCGCCTTCTGATTCCACCACTCTAATTCACCAGTTTAACCCATACACTGCCGGGACACAACCTACAGATGCTCTGTCCTTCAGAAAGGACAAAGTTTATTTCCTCCTGATATTTTGCTTTTTACTCACAGCTTCTGCTTTCAAGGCTGTGAGGATACTCAGGTCTGACTTTGAGTTCTGCCAGAGATTTTCTTCTGCGATTTTTAGGTAAACCACTTAGGATCTGGCCAGCTGGGGAAATCAGTGACTAATAAACTCTTGCATAAAGTTGCAGCGGATTAGCTACTCAGCAGAGCGCCCCATGAATCTGCTCCTCTCCTCCGAGGGGATTCGCTGTGCGAACGACTCGCTGCGGGTTAAGAAGTTGCTGCATGTCAGCTGATCCATGGTAACTGTCTGTCCATGGCAAATGTGAGATAATTTAAGGGAGTTTAATCCTTTTTCTTTGCCAGTCCACATGATGAGTTCGTGCAGGGTGGTTAGTACACAGTAAATTCACACCGTAATTTACTGTGTACTAATTTCCCCAAGCTTTTAATTTCACAGTGTCTCAGTTTCCTCATCTGTAAAAGAGAGATAATAAATACTTTCCTTTCTGGCAGGAGTGCTCGAGATCCTTCAGCAGCAAACATAAAAGCAACCATTTAAAAATAGTTACTTACAGAAACTTAATTTTCGGTGTAAGCAGTTATTTGTGCCTGATCTTACACTACAGTATCATGAGAGTAGTGATAGGAAGTAAATAAAATTTGAAAAGTAAATAACCCTCCTAATGTGAAAAATAACTCAGATGTTGACCATAATAATATTTATGTGCAACTGCAATTGCGAACCTTTTAAAGCTTTCTGTTTCAATCCACCTGTGATTCCTTTTAAAGGGAATGAAACAAAAATTATGTTTTTGCAATAAAGACGTACTAGACTGTTTTCTTTAAAAAGAAACAACACATGTCAGGAAGGCCTAAACCTTGTATTTCTTGGGAGGCCCTAAACTTGTTGGTTTTTTTTTTTTGACCGAGTGATGCGTGATCAGACCCAGAAAACAGTGTGGTTTTTATTTCAGATTTTTCTAGACTGTAATAGCCCACGGGTATGTGCTATAAACTCGAGGAGTTGGAGGAGACCCGTTTTTAAGAGGAGCATGGTTAGGTTTCTGTTTCTGATTGGAATGTTTGTTTTAAACTTTTCTTTTAGGGGAACATTTCAAAGCTAGTCACAGTTTCAATGATGGCTATATTTACATTGTAATCCCAGTCCCTGAGAATTGTCTTATTCTTTCTGTTACAGCTGAGGCACCAAAAAAGGAAAATTTGCCTTTAAAAATTATTCTTCATGCTGAAATTATGAGTATAGTATTAAAACCTAAAGACTGTTGAGGTCAGGCAGCAAAAAGAAAATCAGGAACTTTTTTCATTAGCATCCATATACTGGAAATTCTGATTAACATATAAAAAGGAAACACTTGAAACTTGTGTATATGGATATGACACTTTTTTTTTTTTCCCTCAACTGCTGAAGAAACTTTTAGATCCTCTCCTGCTCTACTAACAAAGCAGTTTAAAAAGCAGTTCGAATTGAAAAGCTTTCCGTTTCTCCCTATTTTTTTTTTTTTTAAATTCTTCAGGTATTTCTAAGGGATATTTCACTCGGCCAAAGAACAGTTAATTTCAATCATCGCTTGCCTCCTTGAGAGTGTTACACCGCGGTGCAAGTCGGCATCGCTCCGTATCGTGGTACTCAACTGCCCTCCACTGGATGCGAGAGGCAAAGGCAGGGTTTCTTTTCAACGAGAAAAATCACCGCAAAAGTGAAAAAGTATAAACTTGGGGTGTACTTTGCTTATTTTAGCTGTTCTCTTGCGTCTCTCCAACACAGAGTCCGCGAGGTTAGCTAGGCTGGAGTTAATAATTCTGAGAAAATACAACTGCCAAGAAAATAATTTTCACTGTGTCTTGGCCAAGTGAATGTAATAGTGACTATCCTTCAGCCACACTCTTTAAATCCAATAATTCTTAATAGCAAGATGAAGAGAAAGAAAGAGGGAAAGGAGAGAAGGAAAACTATGTTTTGGGGATAAGTAGCATGATTTAATCCAGTTTAGGACAAGTTAGGATCCTTAGAGCATGGGCTCTTACACTAGAAAGCACATGGGAATCTCCTTTAATGTGCTTATGTAAAGACTAATTTCTCAAAAGCTCACTGATTTAAAAAAAAAAATAAAAAATAAAAAGTCTCTAAGTGTTGACTGCAATAGCCCTAGCAGCAGCAGCAAATAGGCTGGCTCCAGCCAGAGATCTTGTCCATCTGCCTGACATTTTGATGCCTCAGCTGACTTGAATTAGGAGAGAATAACTTGGAAGATTTTTCAGTCCATCCAGCTCCAAGTTAAGAGAGTCCTCTGAAGCAGTGACTTATATTGCTTAAGCCCATGCAGGGAGCTCCTGGTTATGCTCTTGATGGCTTTATTAGAAACACAGTGGTGGATCTGTGCGATATAAAAACCATCCAGGGGAGAGCCGCAACACCTGACCTCCTTTTGCAAGTAACCGAAATATTTGGGTGCGGGGGGGGAAGGGGAAAAAAAAAAAAAATAGCTGAAAGCGCTTCACCGTTCCTCATACCTCACTTCGCCGTGCCCTTTCCCCCCCAAAGACGCACGCCTCCCATGCAACACATGTTGGAGTGAACTTTTGCTCCTCGGAAAATGGGACGACACACTTTCCCATGCAGGCGGGTGAGGACGTTTCCCTCCGATTCCTGTGGCTCGGAGCTGAAGGCTGCCGTGTTCGATAAGGTTTAAGATCTCTGGTGCCTTGAGATTTAGCTTTGCGTTTCTGGTGAGGCCCTTGACGGCTCAGATGCATGGCTCTCGTTTGATTGTCGCTTTCCATCACGCTCAGGGAAAGCGGGGCTAGAAATTTGGGTAGAAATATCTTTTTCTGCCTTTCCTTCTTCAGGAGCCTGACTTCTGCTTTCCTGGCTTTCTGCAAACGCCGCAGTCCTTGCGTAGACGAAACCCTACCAACTTGGAGGTTTAGTTTGCCTGGCTAAAGACCGCAGGATTTGACCTCTGGAAGCTCGTGCTAAGTCCTTGCAGTTCTGATTTTGAGTTTAAGCTTTGGCCTGGAATAACAATGACTGTGAGGGAAGCAATAGGTTATGAGCTGGGTGAAATGATACCTGCTTCTTGCCAGAAAGACTAACTGCATTCAAGCAACTTCTGTCCTCATTTCCCTTTAAATAAATATATAAAGATGTTTAAACTTCCCATCTGAGCTGCAATAATGAAAATAATGTGCACATTAATTTGTACGGGGGTCAGTGAGTCTCCCCAGCTCAACGGTTTTCAAACAGAGTGCGTAGTAAGCCCATAAAACATTTATTTTTCATAATTTATGAAGCATTACATATTGTGAGTCCACAATGCCAGCTGACGTAATATGCAATAAATTTGAAATAACAAAACATTTCTCATGTATTTTCCTCCTGATGTGACAATGCGGGGCATAAATTTAAAAGAAAGTTGCCTTAGAAGACAAAAGCAAGGCAAAAGAAAAGAATGCTCTTAAATCAATAAATACTTATATTCCACCAATCATTTACTGAGCCATTCCCCCACTCATGGCTGCGGCTCTCATCTTTTTGAAGCCTCTCGCTACCCCTGCTTCACAGCCGGAGCGAAAGGCTGCTGGGGTCGGTCACTCGTGCCTCCCCACGCGTCGCGGGGCTGGCAGCAGCACAGATGCCGGCAGCTGCCGGTACGAGATCCCTGCCTGCTGCCTGCCCCTCCTCAGCCAGCCGAGCTCTGCAACCGTGCGGGCTGCCGGCACAGCTGCTCGCTGTCCTGCGCTGGGAAAAACCTACCCAGTAATGACAGGCGGTGGGGCAAAAAAAATCAATACCGTGTAAAGGTAATTTTCCTCCAGAACAATTATCGTTCCCTTATTCCCAGGAAGAGTAGCTGTGACGGTCTTTGCACTTTTGAAGATAACTTTCTGGTGCTAATTTAGTAGGCGTGCAAATATGTAATTGCAGGATTATAGCACAGAGCATTGAGGAAAACACTAAAAACTCACCTATGTGGCTATGAAAGCCAGCTGATAAATTCTCATGTTACAGAAGACACCTTATGGGCTGGAGGTTCAGACTCTCAGCATCTGTAAAATTGCCAAGTGCCTTCTCCCAAGCAGCGAGGATCCGGTGCTCAGCACTATTTGGTTTCATTTGGTCTTTTTTTTTTTTTTCAATTCAGTGCACCAAACCAACGTCTGCTTCAAGAAAATGCTGCATTTCAAGGGAGGGGAAAAAAAGTGGAAGTTATTTGAATGCATGACGCAGAACAGGGGTGAAGGGCAGAACAGGGTAAAGCAGTTCAGGGTCTTTGTCTAGTGTCAGTACTCTGACTGCCCTGGGGTTTATAAATAAATACAAAAATATTTATAGACAGTGGAAAGAGTGCTTTGCAGTGAAAGAATGAACTTTCTTTTTTATTTCAGCTTTTGTATTTACAGGGCTTGATTAAAAACTTTACACCAGAAACCCAAAGGGGGAAAAAATTGCCATCAGGCATGATGTGAAGTTCAGTGTGTCGGAAGTCGGTTTTCCCGGGGAAGGCACGGCGTGTCCGCCGCAGCCGGGCGTGCAGGGACATCTACCGGCAGAACGGCCAGAGCTGGCCCTTCCCCTTGCTGCCTGGGAGAGGTCTGGCTTTGCACAAAACCACATCGCTTCCAGTCACAGCAGAAGGCTTTGGCTGATCTAGTTAGAGGAATGTGTACGGCAAAGGGAGAAAAAGAGACTGGCTTGTCCCCAGAGTAAAATTGAGCTTCTATGCAACACATCCCAGGGTGGGGTGTCCTCTGCTGAGCAGCCCCGGCTGCAAAACCATTCCAAGAGCGCCAGGACTATCACCTCTGGAGGCAGTGGTGGGGGATGCTGGGCACATTATGAATTCCCCCTCCCTTTCCTACACTATTCCTACACCCCTCTCCTGCTGATCTGGCCCTGTGCACAGAGGAAGCAGGCCTTAGGCATGGACCCAGCCCCACCACAGAGCTCTCCTGCACTAGCCCTGGGCACAGCAATGAGATTTAGCCGTTCTTCCCTCCCTCTCCCCCAGCAGCAGATACCTCAGGCAACCAGACGAAACGTTGTCGGAAATAAAAGGCTCCTTGCCTCCTCTCTGCCCTTTAATAAAACCACAGGAGACAAGACATATTTAATCCGTACTGGAAAGATATGTACACCAAACTGATTAGATAGAGCAGGAACCAGCCTGACCCTAACATTCGAAACACTGTCTGTCCTTCTCAAGACAGGATGAGGATCACAAGCCAGGCAGTCTCACTGTGAAAAGCTACTCAGAAGTGTTTGTTTTTCTCATCTCCAAATCAAGACAAATTTCTCAACTCCTTGTAGGAGTCCTGGTTCTATAACTCATAAATGGAAATAAGTGACTGTCTTTTCCCCCCCCACCCCCACCCATGTTGTCTTCTCCACATACTGTTTTCTGCCTTCAGGGTATCTGTTCTATACTTCCAAAAAATCCATCTGGTTATTTTACTGTAACACACTTACCAGAACTGTAAGATCATAGAAAAAAACATTTAAAAAGGACCTCCGGAGGTTTCTAGGTCAACCTCCTGCTTCTTGAAGCTGCATCAACAGCAACCCCAGATCAGATTGGGGATGGTTTTGTGTAGATGATCCCTGAAAGCCATCAAAGAGAGCAATCCCACCACTTTCCTGAGTGACACGTCCTGGTGTTGTACTGCACTCCAGGTAAAGAAGTTTAGTTCTAGTTTAAAACATAAGACATGAAAGTAGTCTTGAAGTGACACAGTCATCCTTAGTAGCTAAACATGGTACAGCAACAGACTTGGAGGAATGGTCTGACAAGTCTTCTATATCTTGCTGTCATCCTATCTAATGATACATATTGGCTGGACACTACATTTCAGCCAGGACAGACGTTGCTCCCCAATCTGACTAATCTTCAGTGCATTTTAATGTATAGATCCTCAAAGGCTTCCTTTGTGAGCAGTGCTTTAGTAATTGAATTTCTACTTGAAGACATATAAAAATAAATTATCATTTGAAAGTCAGCTCTGATTCTATATGATGTATATGAGACAAATCCCCCCCTAACCTGTCCATCTTGTCAACTAGAGATGCTACCTAAGTTAAAAACAGCTGGCAGAGCTGGGGTAAAATAAGTTAGACCTGCCTCAGAAGCAGCTCTCTGCCCTGAGCAGTGACTACCCAGGGCTTTCTGTTTGAATATTCAAGTTGCTGGGAGAACAGAAATGGGACTAAGCAGCAGTATTGAAGTTCCAGTTTGTACCCAGGTTTCAAAACCATCCATTGGATTACCTACATTCGAGCTTCAGTTCAAACTGTCTTTTCCTCCAGCACTTCCCCACAGAAAGGCCACAACTGGGCTACATCCAGACTTCTAGCACACCTCCACCATGCAATGTGGGGGCAAAAAGATTGAAAGGGGATCACAGATTGGGCAGGAGAGTTGGGAAGAAGGGGAACATAGTGATGTTTTGATAGATATGTTAACAATGAGATATAGTCCTAAGATGGGACTCCTACAAATACCATGGACATATAACTTTAAGTCTCATTCCAGTGTCATCCACCCCAAAGAGACTCGCCTTCCCTTTGATTACACAGGGGTTTCAGCATTTTTCCACGGTCTTCCTGAAGGCAGCTGCTGAATGCCAGGCAAATGATTCTTTAGAAGCACCTCCAAAGTCTTTCACTCAGCCGACATTATGAATATCAGAAAACGATACATATGAATGTATTCCTTACAGTTCTATACTTCATTTAAAACATTTCACCTGCTTTTATTTTTTCCTTTCTTTTTTTCCCAGTCATTACACAACATCTGAAAGATAAAAGAGGGAAATCATTTTGTTACTTTAAATACTTATCTCAAGCTCTCATTTTGACTACATCAAATACATGCACTGTGCTAAAAAATGCACAAGGGAAAAAATCCCAAGGATATAGCTAAGAGATTGTGAGAAGAAGAAACAGAAAACAACAGCAGATCATAGAAGAAGTAGTGTCTAAAAAATGAGAAACAACAAAAAAAAGCACAGAGCTATAGCATGGTAGAAGAAAAAAAAATAAATATACCACATAATTTATTGCAGGGAGAGTTCTGAAGAAAATGTCTTGTGAAATAAATATAATGCTCATGAGGACAAGAGATCTCATTCATATCCAATCTGTCTTGTGTAAAGAACTAGGCAATAATGTTCAAGTAAGTGAGTCACTGCAAGATCTCCCAGTTCGGCTGAAGATTGCTCAATAGAAATAATAACAAGCCACAGAAAAAAGACAGTGTAAGTACAGGTGGGAAAGGGATACAAACTCAGAGCAATAAGTACATACAAAATATCGAGATTGCTGTACAAAGTAAAGGCATATGTGTCCTTCTCTGTCTTACAGACTGCTTTTCCTTCCGTGCCCCTCTGTGACAGTGAAGATCTGCTGGAGTGCCCAGGCTGACAGCCTCCCTCTGTCTGGGCCTGAGACGGCACAGATGTAGACAAGCTGGATGGAGGGTGACTTATTTACTGATCCAGAGTCCAGGCTCTCTCAGTGAAGGACCTTCAACTCCATAATCGGTTCCTCATAGCGAGCCATGAAGGTCCGAGTCCCAAGAAACATCAGGTGCCCTTTGATGCCACCACCAACCTGTTGGCAGAGGAGCAGAGGATCCGATGACAAGCAGATCAACAGGGGTAGTAGCTCAGCACTTAGGTGCTTAAGTGAATGAAAATGATATATATTTGCTATGCAGCAGCTACACCTAACTCAGGGGATAATCTTTAGTGTGTGTTCACATGGTCTTCCATGGGCAGGCTGAGGGAGTTTGAAGTTCTGGCCAAACAGGGCTGGGGCAACCAGCAGTGCAAAAAGCTGTTGGCCACATTAGGAGAGCCCTGGACCAACGCATCCTTGGGAGAGACTGGCTTGGGCAGCGCAAGAACAGCATCACACAGACCCGAGACTGTCCAAGCATGGCATGCTAGCACGGGGACCTGGGGTCGCCTACCAAAGATGGTGGGGACCTGCCCTTAGCAAGAACCGAGGACACGGTAACGCCATCCGCTTGCAAACTGGCACAAAGTGCCTGGCGGCGGGGCCGGATTCAGCCTGCCTACACGCAGGGGCTCTCGCACGGTGCCTACAGAAGGTGTCTGGGCACCTTGTGCAGGCAGAGGAGAAAAACAGACATCTTCAGCGAGTGATTCATCACACTCTAAAATCTGAGCCTTGTGGGAACATTTCGAAATACATGAGTTCATTTCCTCCCAAAATGCAACGAAACTTGCTTTTATTTATTTTTTTGTTAACTGCTTCTCTCCTTGCAGGTCCCTCAAAATATCTGAAGGAAAAAAAGAAGAAAGAATTGAATATTTTTGATGTAAAGCTGCTCTGGCCACAGGTTTCCAGCTTTGCCAGGGGTGAGGTGGGAAAGGAGAGGGGATTAACATGATGGCAGAAGGATCCGCTGACGATTGCATCTGAACAGAGCTCTTTCCAGTCCAGGATTACAGGTCTAGAGCAGAAATCTCCTTGTGACTGCTGGTTTTAGCTGCTACAAATGTTTGCATAACCAGGCTAAAATGCAGTAGCAAGACTGTTTTGTCTGATCTTGCTTCCTCTTCCTCAGTTGCTGGAGGTGAGGCAGCAAGGAGACAGCGGCAGAAATAATGCGAAAACCAGCTGTGGGGAGAGGGCAGGGAGGACGTAGGGGATGGGACAGGATCGGGAGGGACAGGGCATCAGCCTGCAGCTGACATCTGCAATGAAACCATCCTCACCCTTGGCACAGCAAAAATCCTGCTGAAGTATGTCTGGCAGCTCTGGCTGCTGGGTGGTCCAGCACGTCCAGGAGCTCCCAGTAGGAGACGGAGTTGTAAACTGAAAGGCTAAGAATTTCTGATAACCCAAATTGTTTTCAGAGAAAAAAAAAGCTATCCAGTCACATTTGGAAAAGAAAAAAAAAAAAAAAGTCCTCTTGTCTACACAGCTCTACATTTTTCAATCTAAATTTGGAGTTTTGGCTACTGTGATTTTTTCAGAGTATGAGGTGTGGGTGGGTATTTTTGTAGAGGATAATGTATATCTAAAATGATACAGATTGTTGCTAGAGCCAGAAAGATGTTTCCATGTCAGAACTGTGAGGAGAACAAACTATGCATTTTAAAGACTAAGAAATAGGGACCACCACCACCACCACCTAAGTGACCTGACCAAGGTTAGAGCATGAGTCAGTCACAGAGGCAGGCAGGGAACTTGCTTCTGTGCTCCACGTCACAACGCCTGTGCCTTGGATTTCACTGGCTGCAAAAAAACCTCACCAGAAAGGATCGGAGGGGAAAGGCACAAGTGTTCCCTCTTCATGAACATTTATTGAAGCAGTTCAAACTGCCATTACGGAAAATTTGTCCATGGACTATAGGTGCAAACAGCACCATGTATGATAAAAACCAGGCAAAGAAAACGTTGCCTGACGGTGTGACTGTATCTGTTTTAATTGCTGCGATGCTCTTTAGTGGGACACCCATTGCCAGCTGAAGGAGTCAGCTCGGGGCTGTGCCTGCACGGTGGCCCAGGCTGCTGTGGCCAGGGGAGTACAGCAATTAAACATGGTGATGGCAATTACGTGGGCACACCGATGTCTCTGAAGCACTTGCTAGCAAGGGAATGAATTTACAGCTGTGCATCAGCACACTCAAAACTACCTAAGCACCGGACTTTTTAAATGCAGTTAATGGATCATTTTTCATTTCATAACTTTGTGAGAGCTCCCATCCCGTTCTTCAGCCATTACAAAGGTTTCCTTGGATGGGGATACATTGCTGTTCTCTGTACACAAACTTTGACTGCTCTTATTCTTTTAGACTCCCGATAATAGGGTAAACTGTAACATCTCAGCTGAAGTCAATGGAACTATGAAAGCCTACACAATAATTAAGGAATTACCTCAAGACATTAAACTTAGCCTGACTCCTGAAATCATGAAATTAAATGAGAGAGAACAAGCATTTGTGAGGTCTTGTTATAAAAATGTGTTTCTGACTTCTACTCATACCACAAATCCCAACACCACCTTATGCAACTGACGTGAACACGGACTGAAGAACCAAAAACCACAGCAGAAAAGGAAAAAGAAATAGAATTCATTTTTAGCATCCTGATTTTTTCAGACTGACTTCATGCTTTCAGAGCGCTCTGTGATGACAATACAAACAGTAGCTCATTTCTCAATCAAATTCCACCCACATCAGTGTGTCACACTTGTGCCTGATGAGCAGGAAAGGGGTGGTGATGGGGTGTTATATACCCAGGGGCATGCAGACATGCAAAAACATAGGTACCGCAAACTCCTTTTCAAGATTTCTTGTCTCTGCTCTTGCCCTAGATATAGGGCTGGACCAGCAGAAAAGCAGGTTGCCGAGTTCTTTGTACCACTACCACAATCTTTTAAAACTTCAGAGGCAAAGATTTACACACTTACATATTAATTAGACTTTCTGATACGTCTCTGAAATAAATCCAGTAGCTGTGATGATTTCTGTCTTGAGAGTAGGTAAACTGAGGCTGACTGACCTGATCTGCCCCCCGCCACCCAGTGCGACTCTGGGACTGAGCTCCGAGTCCCTCTCCCCTTGCACAGCCACTGCACTGCTCTTTTTCAGGGCATAATTACCCCATCAGTAACGATGAGAAGATTTTATTTAACTGAGAGACTGCTCTAAGTGCCCAGCTTGCAGGTTACATCTCACCTGCAGGAACTTAGAGGCTATCTGGACATTTGATTTCATGATTCATTTAAAGCGATACGAAATGCTGCTTTGAAGCACACACACACACACACACCCTTCCCCCTTCACATCCGATGACTGCACAGTGAGTGGAATTATACTCAGCATGTCACACTCCAGTGGACAGAGATGGTTTGTAAAAGCTGATAAGCCTTGTTAAGGTTTGCAACTTTGTATGAACTTCAGTGATAAATACTGCGTTCATGAAATGCCAAATACTGCTGGAATGTTGGCGTGAGCACGACAGAGATTACAGCTAATGTGGGAGCGCGTAGGTACACTGTGCAGTAAATTACAGTCATGATATGCATCCACTTTCTGTGAAAAATGTTGGGTTGTGAGCCAGGGGTATTTCCTATAGTGCAGTAAGCAGGGATCTAATGGAGCTAACGACTTGGATTTAAATTAATGAAGCAAGAATGACGTGACGAGGATCCTGCATGACTACGGAGGGAAATGGTCGTCAATATTTGTTCATGGCTCTTACTCACGCTTTACCTGCTCTGGTGAGGATGTGTGTTTATGGACATTCCCATAATGACTAAAGAGACTCCTTTTCCCTTGATTTTAACGAAGAGATGACAACCTCAGTCACTAGCGAACTTTCAAATTGTCTCCCTTTCTTTTTTTTTTCTAATTGATCAAAAGGAATTTCAGAACGATGTCCTGCACACAGATGAAAGCAAAGTTTGATGTTGTGAAGTGCTAAACTTCTCCGCTTTGACCTGCAGGATTGAGATGAAGGAGAATTTTGTCTTTAGTAATTAACATGACAAATAACTGTGAATGGGAACTTGCTGTTCTGAATGACAGCGTTGTCGTCTACTTCAGGGTGAGAAACCCAGGGCCAGAATCCTGGGGATCTATCCCTTGCTTCGGTCTGACTTTTCACAGGTTCGAAAAATCTCTGTCTCTCACCTGATGGAGACGAGAACAGAGGCTGGTCTCTTGCAAGAGCACAGCACCTATGAACGCATGCTTGCTACATCCTCTAAGATACTGCGGGGGGGAAGAGTCGATTGCCCAGAAAAAGAATAATCACCGGTGGCTAGATTAAAGGTATTTCATGAGCACTGCCTTTCATGCTGACAGTTCTGCTATAATCATTCCCAGCATACTACTCTGCCTCTGTCGGTATTCATCTGTTGCCAATTGCCTTGTAGTTACTGTGTGAGTGTGTTAGTTGGGGAGTCGTCTTTTGTTCTTTGTTTTTACAGCCCTCAAACACGAGGGATCCTATGACTGGGATCCTGAATGCTTTGAGACACCTAATAAATGATTGTTAGCATTCGAATACCCAAACTCTGCTTTGCGCTATCAGGAAGACTGCATAGCGAGAAGATAACTGATATTAGCTAATTGCTGTTGAGTGACTTTCATGCAATAGACCACAGAGGTTTTGCTTTGTTTTCTTGTTGGTTGGTTTTTGTTTGTTTGGGGATTTTTGTTTGGTTTTTTTAATTACAGAATGGAAATGCATTGCGTTTAATCACCAACTTGGTACTAGATGGCTCCAGCAGAGAGTCCTAAAACTTACCAAGCCATAGAAATAGACTGAATTGGCTTAAGCTGTATTATCAGTGCGTAGGGAGATTTGTACTGCTGTCTATGCTACATCCATTCTGTGCAAGGCATTTGTATCTTCAGACATATCATTTTGGCTTTGCACACCAGATCAGCGTTATCTGCAGGACATACTCCACACGAACACAGCAATCCCCCCTCATTCGTCTTCCCTTTCTGCTGGCTCGTGCCTGGTGGAAAGCGAGCAGCTCCTGAAATCCTGCCCCAAGTTCTGTACAGCTGTGTAGAATGAGAGCAGAATCCTCCTTGCCCTTCCCCAATTAAAACTTCATCACCAATACCCAGATAACAATGCAAAAGAAAAACACTGAAAGCTGTTCTCACTGGTAACCGACATGACCTCCGAGCTCAAAAAAGCCCAGCGCCCTGTTCTTCTCCCGCTATTCCCCTATAGCCTCACCCACGGCGCCCATCAAACAATCAGTCACAAACCCCATCTGTCAACACGGGGTCTGCAGTTCATGGAATCTGCCCGACCGTGGTGTTGTATTACTGAGACTCTCTGTAAACAGAGGTACTTTGAATGACTTGTCGTCTCTTACAAATTGCACGGGGAGAATGAAGGCTACAGGACTGAGTGACATAATTGTAAGACAAAAATTACAAAGGCTCTTCTTTCACTTACCCTGACAGTCTTAGAACTAAGCTAGACTTTCACACGCAGTGCCAGGGCCGATCAAAGCTGCCTTGTAAAGTTTTTTTTCTTGCTTATTTGCTAGGCATCCTTGATGCTAAGCAAATTTACATCAGGGTTGCTTTATGCATCACAGTCCTGTATACTGTGATGTCCAAGTATTCCCCCTCCAACAGAAGTTACCAATCTTGAAATTTAGTCTGAAGCTTGACAAAATACAAACTCTTAACACTGTATTTTGTGGTTTGGTTTTGGTTTGTTTGGTTTTTACATATTCTTGCTAACGTGTCCTTCACCCCTTTCTTCATCCCACTCTAAACAAAATTAACAGTACCTTGAGGTCCATATGTCTGAAGATCTTGGGGAAAATCTCCCCTCTCAATTTCAGTCTAGCCAGTCACATTCTCTTGAGGTAGCTCTTCTGTATCTCAGTCCTGTCCCTGGGAAGCAAAGGTCACTGTTAGACTAACTGTCCGGCTGTCAGAATAAAGGGACCACATTTGTTTAATGGACTATGGAGTCCAGAGAGATATTTGGGATCTAGTGATACTTCCAATGGGTCATATGTTCCATGTATCTGTCACGTTTGCCATCTAAACAACATAGAGTCTGGCTAGATGCCACCGTGATGGGTGGCTGATAGCTGTGTGTAACAAATAACAACAGAAAGCAGAACACAGTAACGTTACCAAGAAATTACATTGGCTTCAATGGTGCTTTTTGTGTCCCCATGTGTAATGCCCTAACTACTTTTTTTGTTCACGTGAAAAAAATACAAGACTTTTCTAAAGTAGAAGTCAGCACCACCAAGGGCTTAATTACATAATGAAACATTCTCGAAGCCCTCACATTAGCTCACTGATGCCTAGTGGAAAAGGCATTACCTAGCAACAGTCACTAACAAATCACAGGAAAAATAATAGAGATTATATGCTACATCACTCTACAGAGTCAAAATCGGTAGCAGGATGTTCTTGCCCTTTCATTTCATGTGGAAAAATCCATTGTTTACAGGTGTGAGGGTGTAAGGGATGCATTTCGGGGAAAACCAGGCCCATTGATCTTTCATTAGAAGCTAGCCTTTAAAAGAAGCCCAAAGGTAGAGTGAGACATGTTAATCTGGCCAGAGATAGCAGACTACAGCACAGGCATGAGAAAAACAACCTCTTTTTCTTTTCTTTTGTCCTCAAAGAAATTGCTTCTCATATGTCATTCATTCTCAAGTGCTTCATTAGCAGAATGAACCCATTTTTTAAGCACTGAACAGGAGTCCTGGCTTGAGTTCCCCAACACCAATGTCCTGGAGTGTCTCGGACAAGTTACATCAAGGTGTTCAGCAGTATCTTGAGCAGCAAGCTTTGGGGGACATTGACTCTGTATTCTGTTTACATTCTAGTTCTGTGCATTACTGTGGCAAAAACTCTTAGAAACTGCGGTAGAAAGGACCACATCAGTATTTGTGAGACAGAGTTATTAGAACCAGCCCCATATTGCAAATGCAGCAAGCAAAGAGAGATGGGTTTTATTCCGAATTATGCTTTGTTAACAAGTTGTTAACTAAGTTCTCACTCCAGAATATTTAGAGCCAGCTAAATAATATGTGTCAAATCATTGATCTGACAAGTTTCACAACTTTTTTTTTTTCCACTTTAAATTTCAAATATCTATTCAAAAAATAGCATGTTCAGTTTTTTCGCTCAGTTTTAATTACTGGCGACAGCAGGGGAGGGAGAAAGAACAAAGCTAAATGCACACATCCCAGAGGGAGTTTGCCATGTCTGACCATTAGGGGAAAAGAAAAAAACCAGCACCTTTTAACTTGGAAACTGAGCCCACTTAGCGTGGAGGTCCTGTGAGGAGAGGAAATGCGGAATCCTCCCAGTGGAGGAGTCCTCCTTTGCGGTTGCTTTGCTAATCACACCTGTAGCTGGCTGCTGTGGCAAAACTTGTGCAACAGGATTATTAGACTGAGGCAGAAGTTCTGCAAGGATGCAATGTTTGTTGGGTTGGGCATAATATGGCTGGTACCGGGGACAAAGGGAAAAGCTGCAGCATAGAGCTCTGCTCTTTATACAGAACACTGGTCAGAGACAGGTGGCTTAAATGCACAGGACTGTGATTTTGAGGGATGAGACTTTGACTTGTGCATGTGTGTGTGTACATATACAGACATAAATGCCCATGTCTATCAAGATTTGTATTAAAAAGTAATTACAGTGTTCCCTGTGCAATACCCAGGCAGTCAGCTGTAGCTCAGAGCTGGCACGGGCAAAGAGATTCCCCCCCATCTCGACTCATCTCACTCATCAGCCCCAGACTGACGGTGGTGTTAAAAGCCACGTCCATGAGACTGCACTTTAAACTATGCTTTGAGAGTCCTCCCGTATCACTGAGGGAGTAGCAGGATTTCTATGTGGAGCTGAGAAATAAAGGTGTATTTTCTAAGAGAAATACCTTAGTCTAGCTTGATTAGCACAGCTTAAACCCCCAAGGCAGGCACGGACCTTTAGCAGGTCCAGTTGTAGTGAAGTTTAGGTATGGCCATAACCTGCTATTAGGAAAGACTGTGACAATCTTCTTTCCCTCTTTCAGAGATCTCAGACCAAACAGGGTTGCCGTGAATACGATGCTGCTCAGTGCATGTTCAAGTAGCACAACTGGATTCCTACCAGCTCCCTAGTAATTATCAGGTATACACGAAAGAGCCAATCAAGCACCCAAAAGGACAGGCTGCCCTCTGCTCCCCCCGGGTGCAGCTGGCTCCTTATTTCAAGCACAATCTTAAATTACAAGGAAAAAGGATTTGCTGCAGAAGCAATGTTGTTTGGTATCAAAAAAGATTCCTCCTTCCTTCTGCCACCTCCCCCCATCTGCTTTTCATGTTTTATACAAAACTTGCTGCTCTGAACACTCCTGGATTTTCTCCCCTTCTAATAATAAAGAAGCGAATCTGATGTCTCCCACTGATGGCTTCCTAACCTTCAAAAGCATGTGTTTATCATGAGTTTCAGCTATCCAAAATAGTTTTGACCTGAGGTTACAATGCAGGCTCAGACTGCTTCGAAGTGGGTTAAATGGATGATAAGCAAACATTTCATTACAGACCCTCAGTTGTTGTAAGGATGTGCAAATCCCTGAGAAAGATTTTCAGCATATCCTCCAGAGCAGCGTGGTGCTTTGGACCTGGGAGGTTCACTCAATCAGAGCCCTGCTGTCGCTTTGCAAATATCTCCACCAACTGTGCCCTGCATCATCACTTTGCAAGGCCCGGGGCGAGCCACCAGATGGGGAGAGATTCCTCCCACCTGATGCACTGTGAGGGCTGGGATTTTTAAGTCTTAATTGAAAACACTCACCTTTTTGCTGCCCTGCCCCTTCTCTGGTTTCTGCCTGAGTGAGGGAGTGTGGAGTGGTGCTGATGGAGAGTTGGGTGGCCCTGGGGGAGATCAGTTCTCCTCTCAGCCCCAGCCTGCTGCATCATGAGTGGCTCGGAGCCACGTGCATCCAGCAGTCAGAAGTTTCAAACCTGCCAGCTACACCCTAAAAATAGCTTGAGCAGCACTGTGCCAAGTCCACTGATTTATTGCTGGGCTACCTGCGTCTCGAGTGTGAATGGCCCAGTGTGGACTATCACACAGCCTCGCCCCACCGAGGTGTGGGGCAAATAGGCACTGCTGTGAAAGACGTGCTCGCTTTGCATCTTGCTTACAATAAAAAGACAAAGGCATAACAGTCCTAGTGGCTAAATACACCCCCACCCCAGATGGGCACGTATACAACGCACCAGGTACTTTGTTGGTCTCCCTCAGCTCAGTGTCTCCTTCCTAATTTAATCCAAACAACAGCGGCACTTTATGGACGACCACTCGCATTAATCCTGAGCAGGATGCCCAGACCCAGCTGTCCAACCAAAGACCATGCCCCATTTTCTTCATTCCAACTTCTCCCACACCCACGCAGCAGAAATATTCTCAGGGCAAGGGCCTGAGCTAATTAATGATAGAGAAAGGCGAAGCCTGAGAATTTGCAGTGTAAATCTGAGATGGGCACCTCCCGTGACTCTGGTTCCAGCAGCACAGGGGATGGATGAGTGCACACCACGGTGTGCTCGGTCCATGTGCTCGCTGAGACATCTGCCAGCTGCATCCCATCTCCAGTCAAGTCGGGAGGTAGGTGCTGGCCCAATGCAGCATCAATGCAGTTCTGTGGGTTTGGCTGCACGTGGGCAGCTCCATGTTCAGGCAGACATGTAGACTGGGTCTTTCCTTCCCTTGCTGACGTTAAAGTTGCTGCCTGAAAATGTTAACATTTCCTCTGGATCAGAGAGAACAGTATGAAGATTTTCTTTCCTTCTCCAAGTCAGCTAGCAATTTACAGACCTTTAGCTTTAGCTTCCAGGTTCATTATTCAGCCCGTGGAGAGCTATTCTAAGGCTTAGGTAAGTGCATGAAGAATATTGCACTGCTGTCAGCGAAGTTTCCCAAATCCCTAATTCCAGCCTAACTGCACCAAGGCTATAAGTACCTCTGCTCTGCAACTGCACGAATGACATGCTGATACAGCTGCGTCACCTTGCTTAGTTTTATCTGTCCTCAACAATTACCGCTCTCCACAATTCTTCTTCTTCAGCCCAAACCATTCCTAGCGCAGGGCTATACATAGCAGTGTCAAGTACAGCCCTTTATTTCTATGGTACCAGTGGGATTAGCATAGATTTACCTATTTTTCAAGAGAGGAGTGTGCAAGAATACGTCTAATTATGCTTTGCTAAGTATGAAATGTCCTTCTATTTAGCAGATGCTTGGGCCCTACTTTGACCTAACACTGAGTGTTTCAAGTAAACTGCCAGCAGCCCCGTCAAACTGTTGTGGGTAATTTGGAGTATGAAATGTGTTAAATTATTCAAAGAGCTGAATAAGCATAAACAGGCAGTACAACAGGAGAGATATGCATACCCAGCGATGCTGGTGTGACATTTAATACATCATATTAGCACTCCTGTTAGTACAAAGAGCTGGATGCCTAGCACAGCAGCCTGCAAATTCACAGGCAGAACACAATGTAACTGCGTTTTGTCCCCCGTATAGCCTTCCTCCAAGTGTTTCCCTTTGCAAAGCTAGATACGGCTCGCCTATAACCAAAGGTGAAAGTTGGGAAGCAAAATTTGATTCCTCCCTGAAATGCAAAGTGCATGGGGTCAGTCTCACCCACCTTTGCTTCACGGTGGCATCAATCATCCTGCTGATAGCAACTGTCTGATTTAGAGCAGTGGTGCAAAGCAAATCAGAATCAGGCTCAAAACTGTCTGATACTGGGAAGTGGACCCCTAGACAGACAGACAGATTCTGCTTAGTAATAGAGCTAACGCAGCAGAGAACGCACGCAGGATCATAACACATGTCTAGTTCAGAAATACATATAAGCCCCCATGTCCTAGTAAAAGCTGACACTAATTCAAGACAAAACCCTGCATTTTACCTACTGTGGAAACAGTCCATTATTTCTTATCCTTCAAAACAAAGAGTGTTTTCAGGTTATGGAGTATTTCTGAGATCTCAAGGGATTACACTTCAGGGGATGAATGAGACGCTTCTGTAGTTCAGGGTTTTGTGATGGTGAGCAGCAAGGGGGAGGCGATACTCTCTACTTTGAAAGCTTTTTCCCATTCTCAGGAAAAAAAAGAAAAAACAACAAAAACCAACCAAACAAAAAAAAAACCAAACAAAAACCCCCCAACCAATCTGTACTTTGGAGAAGTTTGGGCCTGGCAACCCAATCTTTATTGCTTGGTTTGTCAATGAAAATAAAAATAAAACTTAGAAGAAAATCCATACAGCCAACTCATAACAAATAAATGGAATGATATCTCCTGAGAGTGGATGGAAGCCCTAGCGATGGAGTTAAAGTAGCCTGGACAAAGCACTCATGGATGTGAAAACACTGTCAGCAGCATGCCTGGATCAGCAAGGGATGGACTAACTGACCTGAAAGGCTTTTCCTTGTGTTTTTATTTTTCCCCTTTTTCTTTTCTCTTCCCCCCCCCCCCCGCCCCCGTACAATTTTGAGTAGGGGGAGTTGTGGCATGTGGATTACTTTGTGCCAGGGGGAAGTCTGATTTTAAATGGTTCTGAAGCTAGTTTGCTGGCTGCTGTGCTCCCTTATCTTAGAGTCACCATTTTCTTTCTGTAGTTTTGTCCTGTTTCATTTAGCTAAAAAAGTAATTTTCTTCTAACATTCTCTTAGAAGGCTAGAAGAGACATTGGTACATTTTGCCCATTCCTTTGGGACAAATACATTGCAGCGGGTCTCTTGGCTCTCCTTTTGCTTGCATCTGAACTCCATTTAGCGATAACATGGGATTGATGAGTCTAACTCCATGAAAAATATTTACTAGCTTTGTTATCACGAATGCTTAGTGATCGTATAAGGACCAAAAAGTAGATAGCTCGCTTTTCAAATGGTGAATGGGAATTTGTAATACAGGCACTTGGAAAATCTCCATTTGAATTTGCAATCTGAGACAATTTTTGTTCCTTTTGGAATGTATAGAAAAAATATTAAATGTCAACTTGCCAAAAACATAACCTCTGCCTATAAACACAATGGAGATGGACAAACATTGTGCAGGGAAATGTCAATTCAAATTTAAATCTTAATACAAATTTGGGTTTTGCAAATATTTTAAGACATACTTTTTCCCAGGGAAATAGCCAACTTGTATCAATTATTTAGGAGTGTTTGTGAAAAGCCGGCTTAAATTTATAACAAGTATATCAGTTCAAGAAATGTGAATCTAAACATCAAGTCCCTTTAGTCAGGGAACAAAAACAAACCACATGACCTCTTGATCCAAATTAAACCAGATTGGCAGCATCCAGAACCGCCTACAGAAATCATGTGAAATTAGGAGTTGATACAAAGAACTTTTTGCCTTCTCATAAATGTCTCAAAAACATAATGGGGAAAACATCTCTATTCTTCATTTCCCCTGCTGCTTACACCACTCTTTCTGATTTAGGGAGGATCATTTCTCTGAGCCAGCTCCTCTTCCTCATAAGGCAGCTGGCAAGAGGGAAATGTAGGCTGTGTCTATATTTGCATGTGTGTTTGGATTAAAAATGTGCTTTTATCTCCCAATCACCCCCACAGTCTGCACTGTGGTGCACGTTACATGCGGTCAGATAAAAATAACAAAACTCAAGCCCAAACTGTTAACAGAAATTCATTTCATGGGACCATAGTAGAGGAAGTCAAAAGTAAATCCTCCCCCAAATATCCACAGCATCGAAATGAAGCCCACAGCATCGACCACTGCCCTCCGTGGAGCTGCTCGTAAGGTGCTGCACTGTTTGTCGGTGTAGATGCAGTCGTGCTGTAGGCAAAGAGGGCTAAGGAAAGACTGGGAAAGGCAGTGAGACCACTGAGGACAAGCTGACATAGCTTGGGAGCCAAAGGGAACTCAAAGGTTCATCCACTTCCCAGCACCTCAGTGATAAAAATAAATCCTATTAACTTCCATCAGAATTGAATTCTCGTTCAACTCTGCCACACTAGCCAACTCTTGTTAGAGAGAGGGCACATCAAGAGTGAACGCTTGATCTCTGTGCCAGACTTTACATGGCATCAGTCGACATGGTCAGGTAGTGAGAGACTCAACAGGCTTGTGAGATTCTGGAAATTAGTTCAAAAAGATTGGAGAACACTTTTATGAATCTTACTGGCTGCACAAAGAAGCTGAGTCCCTTCTCCTTACTGACTTTACATGCAACAAATACGTTGTATAAAATGCAGTGGATTTATTAAAAAATAAATAAGATCAACTCATAAAAGCTAAAGCTGACAAACTTGCAAAACTTCTTTAACAGAGAAAAAAAACCTTTAATGATCACTGCTATGGTTTAAAGCAGGAGAATTGGGAGGGTGAGGAGAGATTGCTTTGAAGTTCTTTCATCCTCCAAGGAATGTGACTACTGGTACATTTTTTTTTACTGATGCTAATTCTCACAATCCCAACTAATTTTAAGTCACCTGGAACTGGTTTCAAATGTAAAATACTACAATGTAGAAGCCTTATTGCATCTGGCCTCACTGCAGCTCTGTCTTATTTCTCCTTAGTGGGTTCTACAGGTCTGCAGGATTTTAGTTTGGGTTAGGTTTGGGTTTTTTCCTTCTTCTGGGGGTGTGTGTGTGTGTTATTTTTTAAACAAGGTCTTAGTTTTTCCTGCAAAGCATCCTCAATGCAAAAGCTCCCACCCTTCTGCCACCCCCCCAGATATCAAACTATTTGTGACATTCCTGGGCATACTACGTGAAATAAGAGTGAAGAGAAAGTCCCACAGCCAAAAAGAATCATTAACTTTTTCTTTTCTTCCTGCTTTACTTATGTGGTAGATTTTGCACAGTTAGTTTCTCTGCAATAGCCAAGCTGCACTTACAGTTTTCTTTAATTTACCAATAGTTGATCTCAGTAATGCCTATATACGCACTTCATCTTGACTAGAAGAGTGCAAGAAGAGCCAAAGCTGGACAAAAATTCTTGAAAGCTTTCATAACAGCTTTTATTGAACAAGTTTTGAAGTGCAAATTTTGCACTTTTGCTGTATTTAACAAAGACAATTTCAGAGTTGAATTGTCTTCAAGCACTTTCGGTTTGGTTTTCTTCTTCTCACTCTCCTTTCTTGTTCCCCATCAGTGAATGGATACAATAGCAGTAGGAAACCAAAATACTCAATCATTGTGCCCTTTCAATGGAGTGTAATGATACTGAAGGCTGCATGCAGTATTAGGCAATATAGTGTAAATAAACTTCTCCTTTTACATAATAATCCAGATTTTATGGGTCATTCCTGGGAAAAATGTACACACGTCTGTGCAAGTTTTCCATAGGAGCATACAGAGTTGTTATCATTTCACAGAACTTTCTCATTTTAGTCCTAGAACTGTCGTTGTCAAACAAATTCTGTGTTTCTTATTGACTGAGAGGTAGCACGAATCCATACTGAAAGCTCTCCGGGGGCTTGAAAAGGTTTGTGTGTCTGTAACAGCACATCTATCTCATCTGCAACGGTCTGCTCTGCTCGCTTAAGAACACTAACTGGTAGAGATAAGCACAGGTTTCCAGTTTCTTACCTGGAGGGCAGTGGTTAGGTGGTTTATAGGCAAGATGACCTCAGATTGTTACCAACTTTATCCTCTTATTCTGGGTACTCACATAAATGTCTGAAGTCGTACACATCATATTAGCAGCCACTCGAAATGCTGGACGTGCTATCCATTCGCCTGCCTCATAGGAATGGGGTGGAAAGCAATGGGAGCGTATCCAGCGTCTTCAGCAAGCGCTAAGGGGAATGAGGGGAACAAGGTGAGCAGTACACAGTAACTTCATTAACAGATTTTAGTGCACAAGTTCAGTTTGCTATTGAGAATGGGAAATCTGAGTCCATGAGTATCATGCAGAAAAAGACAGAGTCCAGCTCAACTGAAGGATTATTTAAATTATTTTTAAGAGTTTTCATCAAGGCAAATGAACTACCATACCTGATGTAGTGTGGGGTCTCCAGATTCTTTGCTGACCAGTCCCATCTGCCGTGGTAGTGTGGCTGGCTCACATCATTTATACATCCAATGGAAAGTTGCTGGATATGGGGAAAAAATACACTATCAGGACAATCAGGGTAAACTGTGGCCCCTGAATCCAGCAGCTGGAAGTCTCTGCATTACTGTCAAGTCCAAGGGCACAGTTATATTTTTCTCAGTAAGGATCTAGCCTGGGTCACACCAGGCTCTGATGGCATTTCAGCAGCATGACACCATACATGGGCGAACATGAGGTGATGCAGTCTCATGCCTGGGTGCGAGCAAAAGACTGGATTTGTGTTTTTGACTCTAGATGCTTTGATCAACCCCTGCTCCGTTAGTAAATGAAAGTTCATCTATAACAAAACATAGCCTGAAATCAGTTTAGCATACCAAGCCTCTGCTTTGCTAATCAAAATAAATAAAGCAAGCACTTATGGTTAGTTTGGAAAAATAAGAGCAGGCAGGTGAATATAGCACGTACTTGACATTTTTCCCATTCCTTCTCCATCACATGATGGACACTCTCCATACTAGTAATGGAAGGTATTGTAAATTAAATATCCAAATTTTCCACCGTGCCAGCAATTGTTTTAAGCCTGCTTCTCGTGCCTTTTATCTCTCTTACAAATCTTGAAGGGAATAGGATTCATCAGTACACAAATGGCCCTTATTTCTGGCTGTTAAAAACCTGATGATGAGCAACATTTCCAAGGAAGAAAAAGCAGTCAATTTCCGAAGCATGTGCAGAGTTAATGTCTGCAGTAATTGCGACTAAGTACGGTAGAGCAGAGATGCACTGCCAGCTGGAGCCAGGGATTAAAAAGGAAACATCTGTGCTGAGATTATAGGAACAGAGGAAGCTGTGGGAAGGAAGGAAGCGAGAATGCCCATGTAGGTCCACCTACCTCATTTGAACTTCTCCTTTTCCCCATGGTTTTGTTTTCCTCTAGCTAAATTCTATGTCTTTACCATCCTGAGTGCAAAGAAGAGCCTGTCTGATTGCTCTGCTGATTGACCTTTCCCTTAGACTAACCTCATGACCACACAGGTTATCAACGTGAATTCTAAGCAGTGGGATTTGGGCACGTGTTTAAAATTGAGCAGGCTTTTAAGTGATTTGCTGAACAAGGATACCTTTGGGTGTAATGACTTCAGGTGAAACTTTGGGCCTCAACCAACAAACTGCTTACAGAGTCAAACTTTAGGCAGACAAGAAATTCTCTTATTCTCAACGGGACTATACGCAAACTTAAGTTTACGTGTGTTTAGTTATTCAGTTAGACTAGGAGCTAAACAGGAAGATTGCAGTCCAATAGCATAGTATTGCCCATTATATCTGAACCAGAACGTGTTATTATAGATATTGAATACAGACTGTATTCTTTATACTGTATTCAATAACACATGCTGGATTTAATGAAAAATCATATTTTTTTCGAGTATCAGAATCTTAAAATCTATCCTTCCTTTAGGAATGTGTTTCCCTTCATTCCTACTGAAGTAATGAAAGAAATCTCCAAGAAATGCGTTCTAGTAAAACAATAAAAACTCTAGTGGCTAAGTAGTCTATTAAGGAAGATGAAACACTTTTAAAACTACTTTAAAAATGTAGCTGGCAAAAATTTATATACATGCACATACATATTTAGCTAGTCAGCTTAAACTCTAATGAAACATCATGTGTTGCTTTTATCCCTCCCAGTACTGAAGATTTACAAGTTTGTGTTAGATTTGCAGAAATAGCCTGTTGTACAGGACAGGTCAAAAAGAGATTAGAGAGGTCTTTGCATTTGCAATTTTTTTTTTTTTTCTACTCCAATTGCCTTTGAACTCCTGTTCCTCGGGAGCTCTGGTGAGGTGAAAACGCAGGGATGAAGGAATTAAAGGTAGGGAGAAGGAGGGAAGAGAGGAGAGAGAAAAGCTAGAAGGGAATTACTCCTTTCAAAAATAAATCAATCAATAGAAAAAGCACAGAAGTATTACTTTAAAAAAAATAAAAAAAATTCCCAGAGCCAGCACACACACTCCATTTCTACTAATCGGATTGTGATGTGTTTGCCTTTAATATGTGCAGCCAGCCCCTATGCCCTGCCTTGTGCACATGTCATGTCCTTTTAACATCAGCAGCCACTGGCCTGATTCTCAGTCCCTGATAACGTGTTCCCGAGTAGTATCGTGTAACGAGGGGGAACGAGAGGCAGAGGTGGGGGAGAACAGCCAACGCTGGCACAAGCGACCAGTGGCTTTGTTGAAACGCTGCAGACAATGCTCTTCTAATCTCCGACCCTTTCATTTGATTTCAATTCTTTGTTTCTTGTTGATATGCCGAAGAGAGGCCATGAAACAAAAGGATGGATTCAAAGCAGGGTTTTTCCTTAATCCTCTCTCCTCCTTTCTCTCTCTCCCCCTGCTTTCAGCAGATTTTCGATATCGTTAGTTTCTCTGAGTGTGTAAAGTTTTCTGGTGTTGTTTAGAAAGGGAAGAGCTGTCAGACACCATGAAAACTTTAATGGGTTCAAAACCAGGGAATCTTGAAATACTGCAATAGCATTGATGAAATCATAAAAGAAAACGGTGAGGCTAGGGAAGACCACAATCAGCAAGGAGAGGACACCTGCTTACTCCATCCTCTCTCAGTCCAAGTTCCCATTTGCTACTAGACTTTTGGACTAAGTATTTTATCTATTTATTTTAAGCAATTTTTAAACATAACTTACAAGGATCCCCTTTGCCTACCCAGGAAGACAACACATTCTCCATAGAGGAACCCTCTGTCTTACGTGGCTGCCAGAAAAATTGAAAGAAATTTTTTCCTTTCTCTTCATGTACTACCTCTATAAAAGGCACCATATAAAGTTTTAGATGCAAAAAGTATTTTGCCAGCTACTTGAGGAGAGAAGCAGGTTAGCCATTTAATTCTGCTGCTTGTTAGGGCAATTATCCAAATGGAACATTTCAAAGAAAGGATTTTAAAAATTACTTGTTTACATCAGCATTAAAAATTAAATACACTTGAATAATATCTACCTCATTTTTAAGCACGTAGATGCTTCCAAACAGGTTAAATGTCAAATTAAAACCTACACTGACTTCTTGAGCGGCATATGAGCAGAAATCAGAGAAGACCCAGACGCCATGGAGCAGACACTGCACTTATTCTGGAGCCACCTCTCAACACCTGATCATTTTGCCTGATTTTTTCCATTTGATTTCTAGGAAGAGAGCAGTGAAGTTTGACTGGGATACATCAGACCGCAAATTACACTGGACTTTGAGGTCTCACTAGTTGACTCTCCAGGGTTTATCTGAACTAAGTGCACGTTGGGTTTGCTCAATGGAACCTTCTCCTAAATGTAGTTTCTTATGGGGTTCCTGGTGTGTCCATATTGGTGTGAATAAGAGATACCTTCTGGTTCAGCGAAGATACAAGTTTGCTTGCAAAGTTACAGCCTTTACTTTCTGCTTTAAAATGAATGCAAGGACTTGCTGGACTTCAATACGTCAGAACCATTGAAATCACCTACAGTGGTTTTGCTTGAAACCTGAGATCCTGAGTGATGCTTTGCTTCAAGATCAGTTCTTGAATATCCTGAAAAACAGTTGATTAAAGCACAATTTCTTCCATCAGGGACCAAAAGGGCGATCAGATTCACAAATCCAAACTAGAAAAGTAAGCTTCTGGCCTGCCTTCAGTCATAACAAGTACCAAACTCTGTATATTCCATTCCCTTAAAAAATTCTCATGGCACTCTCCTTTGTAAACAGGTAGCGGTGCATGCGGGGTGGTGACACTTCTAAGGATCAGCCTACCTTTTCTGTTCTGGGTCCTCAAGGACCCCAGATAACTACCAAGGTGTCAGGTACCTGCCTTTAGTGTTTCCCGTTGTGTTACCGTTAAAGCTACTGCTTCTGCAGCATTGTCTTTAAAGTCGTGTGAGGACACATCCTGTGGCTGGCCCTGTAAATACAGCGCCAGCATTTTACCCTGCACGGCTTTTATCACTTTACAACAACTGAGCCATCTGGTTTTTTAAACTGCTCTGACCATCGCTGCGGGCAAGACAAGGTAATCCAAAGCTTGCAACTAACTAGATGACGGACACCACAGAGAATAAAAGTGCACCAGCATGGACCATTTCAAAGAAAACTCTCAAAAGTAAACTTATAAATATCCTTGGGAGGAGGGAAATATGCTAGCACATGGGAGCTGAGCACTCAACTCGCTTTCCTCAAGGAAATACTAATAGCGATAAAAATATCAAACCACTGGGAACTACTGAAGAAAAAAAACCAATCTAAATCCTTAAAACAGTAAGAATCCAGGCTGATGCAGCTCGAAACATCAATTAGGTCCACCCTTGACCTGGGTTTGATTGGCAGATGTGCACATCCTGAACTCTTAAACCTCTCCTGTATCCTAACTGTGTGGCACTCATTGCTACAGATAAGTTCTGCTACAGCGGGTTTAAGTGGCATCGGCACACGCTGCTGATAATCACCGTACCTGCAAGCTGAGCCTTTGCCGTGCCATGCGCTAGTCAGAAGTGCAGCTACCAGCGTGCTACTGTGAGCAAAGCCCGGTAATGTAGCGGCTTGGCAAGGGAATAGTTTCCCTTTTATCTCTTATTAAAGGGGATCAGGTGTTTGCCCATGAGAACTGCACTCTAAGCTACATGAATTTTTCTTTTTTTCTTTTTTTTCTGGAATATGCCCATAAACTAGATATGTGTCTGTTTAAATAAGCATAAAATTATGAGTATCCTGCAGCAAAATGAGACAGCAGCATTCAGGAGTAACATCGATGAAAAAGCCCGTTCTTTTCCCCTTCTGTGACTTTGGTGGTGAACTTCGAGCCTATTGAGAGTTTTCAAGGACACAGAAGAAGGGTCCCTACAGTTGGCAAAGCCTTTTTTAAAATAATCCTTTTGATGTATTTGGTCAGAAAGTAGCAGTATAAGTGACGTGATTTGTATTTACATGTGGATATAACCTCCTCAGGATGCTGGCAGCTTGCTATGTTAAGGAGCAGCATCCCTTCCCAGGTTTGACAGTACACCCTCTATTTTTCTGGATGACAGAGAGGATTTTGCTGTTCTCTGAGTTGAGATCGAATAATGTTATTAGTTGCACTGGCTGCAGGATTCTCCTGTTCTTGAGTCTTCTTATTTTAAACCCTTTCATTTCCCGAGACAGCTGCAAGGTGTCCCTTCAAGGATTTTGCTTTTTTTTTTTTTTTTTTTTGATTTATACTTTTATACACTCGAATCTCGATTGAGATATCCCGGCCTTATTCCATTTCTGACCTTAGCCTATCAAACCGGACTGACCCTCCATCTCTCAGGGCTGGGCTGGATTCCAACCCAGGTTGTGGAAGCACCGGGGCAGAGCTGCAAAGCAACCCATCAGCCGAATCCCAAGGAGACGCTTCACGGAAAGTCGCTGCCGGCCACGCGAGCCCGCTCAACTCTCCACCCTTTGAACTTCTGACTCCTCTCGTGTTTTTAACCCAGGGTTTGCTTTGGGTTCACTTTGTTTTTTCTGAGAAAATCCTGTCCGAGCTGAGCACAGCAAGCCTGCAGATGGCATGGAAGTGGATGACACGGGACTGAGATCTGCAGACAATACTGAAAATTGTAATCATTTTTTTTTTTTTTAAAAAAACAGCAATTTCAGCTAGGAGTGAGCTTGTTGGCAGTGAGTTGAAGTTCCTGAGGGCCAGGCACCTGCTTCTGGTCATTGTTCTCCCTCTACCACACCTGTAAGCGTGAGGATATCCAGGTATTCGATACCCTCCAGCCTCAGCCAAGAAAATCCAGTTTGCAGCAAGGCAACGCCCAGGGGTTGACACTTTCATGTCATGAATCTGCAAGTGAAACACACCCAGATGAAATAAATACCTTCTTATTACACCACCACTTTTTTTTTTTTTTAACTTTAAAAGAAAGAGGAAAAAAAAGGTTAAAAAAAGATGCTTTACTGGAATAGCCTTACTGTCAGATGCAGACTGAAAAAATGCAGCTGCCATGTAAACTTCCTACTGAAGATCCTTTCACTGTCAGAAAGCCCCTGTTCTGCTCTGCACAAGATACTTCTCTCAAATGAACACCTTTAAAAAAAAAAAAAAACAATCGGTGGAAGAGAAAAGCAACTCTTACACAAGAGAAACTGGGGTAATTTGAGACAGTATAGGCTGGATTAGCTTCCAGCTTGGAAGCCAGTTAAATAAACCTCTAAACACTCCTTAGTACTTGCTTAAATAATAAAGGGGGAAAAAAATAGAGGTTTTAAAGCTGGAGGTCTATAAAATCTCTATTCCTGTCCTATTCAAGAGCCACCCTTAGCTGCTGCTGATGAGAGCAAAATTGGGAGCAAATAATACCACCATCCTCCTTCCTCAATAATGCCTTTAAAACATATAAGTGCCAGTTGAATTAGCCTATTTATAAGACTTCTTTTTCCCCCGACTGTAAACTCCTAATGACTCTCCGTTACACAATGCAATTCAATATGACTCAAGCTTCCAGGGGTCTTGATCCCCTCTAGATAGTGTACCACAAAAGTGATTTATAAACTACAGTCTGAGAAAGTCACAGAGACTGAAGTGATTTGAGAAAATAGTTCAGGCTTGTAAGTGAATACAAGTGCTATGAATTCCAATGACAGAATAATACCCCCCCTCCCCAAATCTTTTCCTAGCCTCATTTCTTACAACAGGGAGAAAGGTGGCGTTGAAGAAAAGGCAGGGGAGGGGGATAAAATAAAGCCCAAAGGGGATAAGAAAACTGAGAGCTGTACGGTGAGGGCTAATCAGTCATACACCAAAGTAAGCTTTTTTTTTTTTTTTAACTATGAAAAAGTGTAATGAGAGCCTGTTTGCATTGCAGATCATATCTGTGAAACTGAGCAGTTTTGAATGGAGCACTCTGGCTGAAGGAGGCAGGGAAAGAGGTAATAAAAGCAGAGACCACTGATAAGCTGAACTCAGATATCAGGTGTATCATTGGCAGAGAAAAATATGTATTTGTTATCCTTCCTTCCCCCCCAAACAAGTAGGCAGTAAATCTATGTTCTTGTATTTTCTTTTCTTGAGAAGGACTCTATATCTCAAAAGTTATTTTGGATTGAAGTGGGGAGGGGGGGAAGAATCCCAAAGCACACAGTTCCTTCTTGCAACACAGATTTTCCCGTCCCAATTTCAATAAGGGGCTGTTATTTTGGAGTCTGTTCCCTTCCCCCTCCCCTTATCGCCTCTCACTGTCTTTCACACTGAGGCGTTTGGTCTAAAGACAGCCAGGGAGCTAAATATATATTAATTAGAACTCTTGAGGCTGCCATCAATGAGATACAATTATCCCAAACTGTTGCTATTACAGGCTCTGATAGCTTCATTTAAATTCCTGAATAAAACATGAAATATCTTTAATGAGAAATGAATATAGTTGTCAGGAGGGAGTAGTTGTGATATTGTTACTAGTTGAGATATAGAAGATGAAGACATAATATGAATACCTTCGACTTTATATAAAAATGATGGCTGTTAGCAAAAGACAGATCCTCCTTCTGAGACTTCATTTAGGCTGCATATCAAAAAAACATATAAAATAGCAACATATCTCTTGCAAGGCAACTCTGCTATCCAAAAGGCAGCTGGGACTACCGTCTCGATGCAAACCGTATCTGTTACAAGGTGTAACACTGGCATAAAAAAACTCCTTACCATTAAGGCGAACGTAAACAAATCATGTGAGGCACAGTGAAATATTTGAAATATTCCTGTTATTTGTTACGCAATGGCTGACCAGGGGGTTCAGGGCGGAAAACTCTCTCCCCCACACTCAACCGCACACTCCCTTTGTTTTTCTTTTTTTTTTTTGGTTTTCTTTTTTTTTTTTTTTTTTATTATTTTTAAGACAAATGCCAATGAGGGAGCGGAGACATGGTTCTTTCTCCCTTTCAAGGCGACTGAAAGACACAAGGCCAGGCCAGCAAAGAACAGTTCTTTAAATCACGCTGTCAGGGAGATGGGAGCTGCAGCACCTCTTCATTCCTCTGCAGCTGCTTGATGGACTGCACTAGTTCTACTAAAAATTCACCCTTGAGCTGCAGCGGAGGTCTCCTCACCTGCTGTTCTTTCACTGAATTTACAATGACTCCCCTCTCCTTCCCATGCAACTCATTTATTTCTCTGTCTTTTGCTTAATGTGAGCCCTTCCACATGTTTTAGACTTTTCATCCTGAAGTGTTTCTGAAGAAGCTCACAGAGAAGGGGCAGCTCTGACCCCACCACGGTCCACGAGTCCCACACCTTCCCGGTCCCATCAGCCGATGCACGCCGGTCGGCAAAGCTCTCCACCCCGGCATCACCACTGAACAGCGGCTGAAGCTGGGGTGGAGCATGACAGCTATTTAACAGCATGTACCGTCACTTATACTTCAGTGTAGGTCGCAAAGTGAAGATGATTATCATACTAATTGAAAGGGCATGGGAAACATTCGGGAGGCAGAACATAATTATCCAAACTGGAAATTGCCAGGTCGTTCCCATTCTTGTGGGATCCTCTAGTGACCACAGAGAATGGTCAGGACCTCAATTTAAAGTCTCAGCACAAGTTTGCATCAAACATTTTTACATTAAATCAATTAATATGTATGTCCTGAATATTATTTTTGAGATACTTGAGTGCAGTGGCTCAGTTTCTTCTGAAAGCATTAGTTTGCCTATATTCTCTAGACACAGAGACAGAAAATTATCTCAGGGATACAATTCAATTTCTCTTAATCAACACCTCTTTGCTTCATTGAGTAAAGCATGTTTAATCTATTTAGAGTTAGTTGTCAAGGAATACACACTCTAATTAATATTTTCCTGAAGATGTTTATACATGACAGTATAATAAATTAAACAAAGAAAGTGAAGGAGTGAAGAGTTCCTATGTGCCTTTGCCAGACTGGACCAGAAGAGATACGTCCGTGGATTCCACCTGATCATCCAGGGAAATGCTAGTTTCAAGACAAGACCTTATAAGAAGTAAAGGAAATTAGTATATCTAATGTGTTTTCTATTCTGTGTTGTCTAAGGATGCTGCAGTTATGGCATTGAATTGCTGGGTCTCAAAACTTGCCCTTCCAGAAACAGATCAAAACTTGCTGGCAGGTTCCTAAGATGAGAGAAGAGTTGTCTAACATACCATAAAGCTTTTTCTGTCCTTGCGTTTGCCATATTTGTAAGCTTGAAGGCTCACAAGCTGAAATATATGTATTCTCACCCCATGATGTGAAAACAGTTACAATTCAACCCTCCAAAACTGGCCACAAAAGACCTTGGAAGTAGAGATGTGCAGCCACAGGACCAAGAGTACAACACAACCTCAACCACAATACAACCAAGAGTAAAATACAAATACCTGAATGTCAACCTAAATATTTATGCCACACTCACATGCCTTAGATTTATATGAATAATAACCATTCCTGGGATCAACAGCCAACTTTAAGGTGAAATATTGCAGCCCAAAAGCAAAGAGGTTGTATTAACAAGTGAGTCCTTTTCTTTTATAGCAATTTTGGGATCCCCTTGGGATAGTCAAAGTTGCTGAAGCAAACACTCACCCCTCACTGCATAAGTCATCCTTACGAAACAGAATTAAAGACCTCGGAGCCTGATACCACAAACGTCAAGTGCAATTTACAGCCCTAGAACCAGTGGAACCAGAGCGATATCCAATTATACTCATTTTATTTATGTAGTTTATTTCCTCCAAAAATTAATTTTATGTTCCTAAAAATTGCTGGATTAATAGCCCTAGTAACTGAACCCATCCATCAACACAAAATACACAACACAAACAACAACTCCGCAGATTTTTTTTTTTTCTCTCTCTACCAGTCGTTTTAACACAGGACTCAGAGAGAGCACATCCAGAGAGTGAAGAGATTCTCCAGAGACACATTCAATATTTTTACCCTTTTCTGAGACGATGTCTACGGTGTCAGCCGGCTATGACCAGCTGCGGTGGGATATTTCTGATGGGAGCAGGCGTTTTTTCCACGAGGCAGTTGACAGCGATGACTTTTTGACTGGCCCCTTCCAGTCGCTCAAATCTTAAACTGTAGTTAAAGGGCAAAAAAAAAGGAAGGAAAAAAAACAATATAGTATTACCCAAAAGATGGATGTTTACTTCAAAACCACAAGTTGTTTTCTCCCTTTACTAGGTTTGACCCAAACTCTCCCTCTTTTTCCTCATCCTAGCTGCTCCCCCCAGCAGGATAGCCTCACAGCATTGCTGTGTTTCAGACCCCGGCACGTTTGGGGCATATTCCCGCTATACCCTGGGCAAGACAGGAAAGTTTTCTGGGAGAAAGCTGCAACCATGTACATGAGAAAAAAAGAGGAGCCAGAGCAGCCAGGGCTGTGGCACTGAGAGCTCGAGGGAGGTAATGGAAATAAAACCTAAGATACATGAGCTATAAGGACAATAGCAAATCTGAGAGCTTACCATTGGGCTTGGTGGAAATAATTAATCAACGTGTGTCATTTGTACCAAAATCTTGCCTTCAGATATTCTCCAAACTCAAAATCCCCCTCAGTTTCTTTCACTCCCCTTGCAACTTTTTCCCAAATTCACGCCTTGCTCCCGGGGCACGCTGGCACCAGAGGGAGAGGGCACAGCAGCCGGCTTGGGCTCGGATAAGACACACACCTCTGGCCTCCTCTCAGCAAGATGTTGCTTTTCTTCTCTTTTCTTCTGTCATTCTCTTAATTTTTAAAACAAATGCCCTTCTGACTGAAGGTACCTGTTTGTTCCTATATCCCGAGAAACCTAACAACAAAGCACTTAGAATTACTTATTGTTATGGCTTGGGGACAAGATTACATCTCTAAGTTTATAAAGCAGCGGCAACATTTGCCACTAAATACAAATGATTTTAATAATCAGCATTATATTTGCTTCTTTCAGCAGGGTGCCTTGTCATTACTTTAACGATAATAATACCCGCTTTTCATTTGCTAAGTGTTATTATGATTATTATTCAGAAGCTTTACTATAATTAACTGACTGAGCCTCACAACACCCCTGTGAGTCAGGTAAAAAAAGAATTATGACTCCCCTATTTTTTACCTGGAATCGCGGCGATAGGGAAGCTAAGTATTTTAACGCAGAGGAGGCTTGGATTAAAACCAGCAGTTCTTGCCTCAAAATCCCATACACAAACCACACCTTGAATTGTCTGCCTCCAGTTCACCATCTAGTGCTGTTGTCAATTCAAATGCACCAAGATGACACTATGGAGAGTCAAGGAAAAAAAAAAAAAGAAGGAGAAAGAAGAAAAGAAACGTGGCAATCCCTAACAACACCAAGCCACCTTGTTCTCTGCAGTTTCACAACCTCCTTCGGCAGCTTCTGCTCCCGGCTGGTGTCGGTTCCCGAATCTGGAGCGCTCACGTTCAGTGCGTGCATCACACACATCTGTATCTATACAGGCGACAGCTTCTGTCTATAATAGCCACCTGTGAGACCAGGGGAGAGGCATTAAAAATTAAAGAACTGCAGAGTAGATTGGAAGCCAATCTTGGGTTTATAGACAGGGAAGCGTTTGACAGGTGGTCTCTGCGAAAGAAGTGGCCTTAGAGACACATTTCTCTTGATTTTATTTTTTAATTAACTTTTATTCTCAGTATTATCATGTCCTCCCCCCACACACTTCCTTTCCTCCTCCTTTTCAGCCTGGAATGCAGTTTAACACCCCAGACTCTCACCACAGTGCAATTATAGGTACCTTCAGCATTGCAGTCCAGCAGGGACATTTTAAAGATCTTTCCCTTCCATCCACATCCTAATGCCAGCCATCCACCCAACAAGTCCACAGACCTTGACATACACACATACTCAAACTGCAGGGCTTACCATCAAATTAAGGCAAGTGGGTTACCTGTACCTCACTATAGTGACATGTCCAGCAAAGCCTGTAATTACGGGGGCCGCAGGGTGATGAGCAGCAATCCAAGCCCTGGGTCAAGCATGTGCCTGTTAAGCTCTTCCACATGTGCCATTCAGGCCCTTCCTGTTTGGGTTTCACGTACTGGTTTTACGCCTCTTGCCTCACATAAAACCAGATGGCCTTAGAGAGACCAGGAGGGCCACCTCCATCACTGTCTACGGCAAAGACTTCACCTCCTGCCATAAAAACGCTTCCTCATCTTCCCTCCCTGCTCACCCCTTGCATTCCCGCTTTCAAGTTAATTGGAATAACACATCTGCAGCCAAACAACAGAAACCAGTGCATCCCCTCCAGGCCCCCCCCGCCCGCTTCCCGCCCACCCTGGCTTTGCTTCATTGACTCCTCCAAACCCACCGCATTTAGATGGGAGCACTTAACCTTCTGCAGAATATCTTTATGCTCCATTTTCCTTTCCATTAGGAAGGAGGTGAAAGCAAGCAGAGGATGCTTTTCTACAGCTGCTGTTGCTGCCAGCAGATGTGCTCTCCCAAGTCTATATGTTTTAAGCATAGACTTCAATACTACTGTGTGCGAGTGGCTTTGGTGTGGAAGGGATGCTTAAGCGATGCTGCGTTTAAGCCAAATACAATGGTTTACACCCAAATCAGAGCAATTTGTACACATGCTGTCCTCCACCTCTCTATCAGAGACTGTGCTAACCGAACCTGCTGCACTTGCAGTATTTTGAGTCTGATTTTCCAATTTCTGTGTAATCACAACATGGTAAGACTCAAACTCAGACTAAATGTAAGCCTTTACCACCTGAGGAAAAGATCTGTTATGGACCTATTTTCATGGTACTCACTGCTTTACTCCCAGAATGAAAATCATTTCTGCTTTTTTTTTTCTAAAAATTCATTCATGGCAACAATGGGAAAATATTTATATTTTGAAATCCAGTTTCTAAATACCTAATAATAATTTTAGAAAAGGTAAAAACAAAGACTAGAAGCTTCTACACTGAGAGCAGAAGACACTGTCCATGCAACTGATGAGCACCTGGCGTTTATCTTTTCGTGTGTATTCCTTGAATACCACACTGCATCCCACTGATAGTCAAAGCTCGGGAAGCTCCAAGTGCAGGAAAAATGGCTCTAATAAAAAAATGGCTCTAATAAAAGTTGTCTCTGTCTAGATCGTGTCCTCCCAGGAGGCATTTCACCCACCACAAAGATGCAGGCACATCTGGGGTAGGCAGCAGCTAAGCGTAAGGATAATATAGAGGAAAGCAAAGAGCCTTTTCTGCAGCTGAACTGCTGGATATATTTTAGGTAGGAAGATCCTGTTTGGAAGCTGTCTACTGTCCCATGTCTACTCTTACGTGCCATGCTTTAAAGCGTGCCTGGTCATGACCCCTGTTTTCCATCTCGGATTGGAGGAAGGAAGATGGTGTCGGAATGGGCAGGGGGTTAGTTCAGGACCTGAGTTTCCCCAGTTCAGCACCTTGCTCTGCACAGACTTTGTGTATGGCTTGGGGCGAGTCACTTAAACTCAATTTCCCATCTGTAAACTCACAGTATTATTGCAAGTGCAAATACTGCCAGGGCAGGGAGGAACCTGGCAGGGGCCAAGCCACCAGAGCAGCGGCGAACACCACGATTTAGGACAGATTGGGAGGAAAGAGAGCCCCATTCCCTGGTACCCAACCCAAGTCAGCTCAAGATGGTGTTAAAGAAGCTATAGCGTATCCAGGCTTCGGAAAGGGCACGTTCTGGTTAAACGTTTCAGGCAGGGGGACCTCCGTGAGCAGGGCAGTCCGAGGGGACCCGTCTCTGCACGAGGTTCAATCCAGAAGCAAATCGCTTTGGTGGCCTGCCCAGCTATAAAAACAACAACAATCACTCTTCCCTCCTTAGTGCCACCAGGACCAAATCAAAGCTACATGAGTCTCTGTCTTTCTGTCCCTTGCCTTATTGCACCAGAGGCTCAGAGAGGCAGGCTCTGGCTTACCAGTCTCATTGGATTAGCTTGATAAACCACCCGTTTACCTATAATTCAATGGACTGTAAAAATCCTTGTGGCTATTGCACAATAAGGAAAATAAATAATAATATGCCTTAACAAGCATCAGTCGAAATACCCGGGACTTGATGGACCCGGCAATAAACAGCAGATTTACTTTCCCGGGAATGCAGACAAACTAATCAGATTTAGTTGGCAGCTATGAAAACACAACCGACAGGAGGCTGAGCGCCGGCTCGCACAATCCCCCTCGTCCCTGCTAATTCAGAGGGGCATGAAAGGAAAGGACATTAAAAAGATATCGTATCATCGTGTCCCTGCGCTGGATGCAATGCCCTGGCACGCTGACAGCTGGCTGGCAGCTTTCCATCCCTGGGAAGGGGGTTACTGGTCTGCACAGCCCAGACAGCAGTTTAACCCCAGGGTCAGAGGCCAGTCAGGCGTTATCTACCGACTGGGCGCATTTCCTCCACATCTGTGGCTTCAATATTCCCGAAAAGACATTGACAGGAGAATGAGAGCTAATGGGAGCTCCTCTGGTATTTAGAAATTTAAAGGCACGCATTCATTTTTAATGACCTTGGAAATTCACTCAAAAAAAAGAAGTAAATACCTAAACAAAAACAAACGGTTAAAAGCAGTTCACATTGTGTGACAGGAAAAAAATAAATACTATTAAGCCTTCTCTGCCTGATTTTTCGAGACTGCTAGCTGTTGGACAAGGAGGGGATTGCTGTGTGCTTTGTTAACTAAAGTGTAATTTTCAGGATAACACTCTGACTATGAGATGAATTGGACCTTGGACGTACACTATTAAACTTTTATTGCACAGGACAAAAATAATTCCTACCTTAATAAGGTAAAAACCATCATCTCCTCCCTGTTCTTCAACACAGGCAGAGTTTGACAGACCCTTGTCAGTCTGCATGAGGCGTAGGGCTGGTTTTTGAGCTAAGCACTTATTTGGTGCATCCCAGAGACGTGTTAAAGCCACTCTTGGTTTCCAGCTGTCTTGGAGGTGCCAGTGCTGTATAAATTGGAGCAGCCCTAAACCTGATCGCATTCGCGTCCCCTGTGAAACCGACAGGGAGCTGCTCCAATACCTCACAGCCAGGCGGGCAGACGGGGTCCTTGATTATGTCCCATCTGCCAGACACCAGGATGGAGAGAGCAGAGGTATCAGTAGAACCCTTCTTCGCTGCCGGCATCTCTCCAGTGGTGGGTGCCCCAGGTCGCCAACCATCCCACCGGGATGGCTGCTTTGCATCGGCCAGGGCTGTAAAGCAGCCCTTGCTGCTACAGAGCACAGGGCCAAGGTCTGTCACGAGAGATAAAATAAAGCCAGGTGCCATTGCCCTGGTACAGTTGAGCTCCTTTTATTGATTATGCTGCAGCATTAATTCTAGAGTAATGCAGCCGTAGATGGAGCCAAGATGACCATCTCCAGCATAGGATGATCCAACATATTTTAGATGTACTGCAATTTAATCTTTTTCTTTTGTTATCTTTTGCTTAAGATGATGAAATCCAAACATTAGCAATCCAAACAATAACTGAGTGGGCACTATTAATGGACCAAAGAGTTTTTCCCATGTGCTTAGCTAATTATTACACAGACTTCACCAACAAATACAGACCAGAAGACACGTCATAGGACTTTTTGCCAGTTCTTATGAGTCACTGATATTTACTGACTCCTTCCCACTCATATCACAAAACCATCCTTATGATTAACATCTTTACTGGCATCCTCCGTGGAGGGGTAGCCAACACCAACATAGCCTCTGCATTTTAAAGGTGACAGAGATGGATGAGGTCATTTTCCCATCCCTCATGTCATTTCCCTCCCCATCTACAAGACTGGTCCTTAGGAGAATATCCTAATGGGGGTTTTGTCTAGACTACCCTTTAATTGACTCTAGTGACAGGACATCCTCCGCTTCTCCAGGGAGATCGTTCCACCACCCGACAGACCCTGCTGCCAGGAAATGCTTCCTGATATTTACCCTACCTCCTCCTTCCTCAGTGTCATCCCAGGAGCTGCACTCAGATAACGTCATGACCAACAAGAGCTGTACATCCCATCCACTTCACCAATGTGCTTGCGCATGGACCACACTTCCACCAGTTCTGTTAACTTCCATTTGTCAAGTTGTAAACTGTTTTCCTTTCAAAGCCCTAGTTGAACATAATTATTTTCATTTACTCCCTTGCCTGCACATTAACTTGATTAGCTTATGGAAAAGGATTTTGATAGTGGTGGCGGAGGGAATGCAACCTTTTGGGAAGCCATGAAAAACAATTAATCACATTTTTTTAATTTACTACGGAGACAAAAAATGCTTATGTGTTTTCTTCAATAAATTCAAAATTCAGAATCTAGAAGAATGACTTTTCCAAATGATTGTTTCAAAATAAATCAGTTTAGATTCATTTACCGTCAGGGTAATCACATAAATACCGAACAACAGGTAGTAATAGATATATTAATAATGAGTAAATCAATTGTTATGTACTGTTCAATACTGTACTTATTAGCCAGGTTTATAGGCATTTACACTACTAGAACTGATGTGCTTTAAATAATCTATAACACGTTAATCATGACTTGAGTATTCTTCTCTATTAATAATTTACTAACACTTTATAAACTATTTATAATTGCATTCCTCATATAAAAATATGATCTTTGATCCAAAAGTGAATGATAACTTGGGACAGTCCCTAATGGTCTAAACTGGTGACACACAAGAAACCACCATGGACCTGCTGAAGCACCATCTGTGTGATACACACAGTCCTCATAATTTGCTTCAACTGGTTTTATGGCTCTTAGAAAACCTGACAGGCAACACAAATTTTGCAAAACTCGGTAGCAAAAGATGCTTGGAGTACGACTAACACTCTTAGTGTGTTTGAAAATCCCTTTTCATCTGCCAATTTGGAACCACATTAGGAACACAGGTTAAGAGGGGATCACCTAGACTATTATTGTGCCAGTATTATTATAGAATTGTGACTTCACTTTACCAGTCTCATCCGAGCACAGAAGCAACCCCTGCTCCACCTTGAGCACAAGTCGTGCTGAAAATGGCTGGAGAGATGCTGAGTAGAAATGGAGTAATAAGATTTCGTCAACCAGCAAAGGTCAATGGTTCTCTGGCTTCATCAAACTGGAATTGCTGCAGCTGTACTCCCCCAAAGAAAGATCCACCAAGTCCGGGAAAAATAAACATCAATGTCTTGAAAAAAAAAAAAAAACAAACAAAAAACCCCCCCCAAGAATCCATTAAGTGCCACAGAGGAAAGAAAGAATCTGGTTTATTGTCAGCCAAGGAATGACTAGAATGCTTTAGGAGAGGTGTTTCTAGTAAAAACAAAAATGACGGTATAATTGTTGAAAGCACTGATAAAAACCTGTGGAAATATTTCATCTAGTTCTGGTACCTGTATTTAAGAACAACCACCTTACTGGGACAAATACAGAGAAGGGTATAAATATGTGACAGGAATGCATGGCTCCCTTATGAAGAGGTTAAGGGACTTTGGCTTATTTAAACAGCTAAAAATTAAAAGATGTTATGATGACATTTCTTAAATGTATTCAGGGTTCAGGATGGTGGGGCCAGGGGAACAGTAAAGAAAGAGATTATTTAAGTTGAAGGACACTATTGGAACTAGATCAGTTAATTATAGATTGGCCGTGAATAATCCTACTGTGAAAATTAAAGTAAGAGTATTGATTATTTGAGCATTAAAATTCTGTTATGGTTTTCTAAAATTAAGCAGTTATAGTAAAGAATCTGAACTTGAATTTGATAAGCCTTTGAAAGGGATTGTATTGCCAAGGATACGTGAATCCTGCGTGCCAGTATATCCCCAAAGGGTTGAAAGGAGCCTGGATTGCTTTTTATTTGCATTGTTATTATCTTATGCATCAGGTTTCTGTGGTTACTTCTGGAGAGCAAGAGGGATTTATTCCCCCTTCACCCTTTTTGTCTTCTGGCAGGCTTATGGGGTTTGTCTGGGTTCAGTTTTGGCCTTTCTTTGAAGTATTGCTGATCGGCTATCATGAGGAACAGGGTGTAGAAAGATGCAGCGATATACTTACAGATCCACACGTTCCCAGTTTAGATGGAGGCTGGAACTGATGGATGAACTCTTGGGAGTGGAATAAAGTTTGCTGAATATACCTAGATAACATAAACATGCTTTATTTCTTTAGATAACTCAATAGTACAATATATGAGTGATGGGGCAAAATAGAAAATGGAAAGAAAATTCTTCTGGGTATTTGTACTACGTAGATTTGATTTTGAACTCAGTCCCCACATGCTTGCTTGATGGTCTGTCTTAGTTTGTGTCTGAATGACCTGTGAAGGCTTGAATATCCCGGACCCTTCTGAATCAAGTTTGGGGCTGCAATTCTCCCTCTCCGGAGGAAAAATAACTTCAGAAAGAGCTGAAACAGAAGAAGGATTTGTTATGGCTTGTAGACTGGATGATTTATCCAGTTTGGAAACAGTGACAAAAACGCTATCGCTTATTTCCCTGGAATAAGGCTGAATGGTGGAGAAAATTAGCCAACTTTTTTCAATAAAGTTTTTTTTTTCCTCCTTAATTATTGTTATTGCCAGCTCAGCCCCATCATTCAACTACGCTTAGGAGATTTACTTCCCCCCCCCCCGCAAAGTACTTTCTAACAATACTTAATAATTTTGCTGGAGGAGTGGCCCAAGTAACCGGAGTGTTCTCCTGTTCTGTCCTCCCACGCACGACTCAATCTTCCTCCGTGCTTGTGCTCACTCAGGAACAGCAGCCTCCTCTTCCATGCGTCTGTGCTATAAGTGGAAAGAGGATTTGACTTAAAGGGACGCTGACAACTGGTTTAAAATCTTGAGTTAATTTGTTGTCAAAGTCATTTTTTAACATAATTTGGGGGTTTCTTTCAAGTGATGAGAGAGCGAGGGATCTGTTAAATGAAGGAGAATTAATTATTCCCAGTCATTAGTGAAAATACAAACACAACCAGGTTACGTTAGCGCAAATGAAATTGATTTTAAACAAAAGTGAACCTGATCATTCGCGTTTCATCGCCTCCTCTGTGGCACTGACAGCAGCCTTTCTCCGAGGCGGGCTGGCTTCTCCCAACTTCACTTCTCGTCTGACAGAATTAAGTATTAATCTGGCCACTTTTAGAGAAAGCTGAAAGATAACCCTGTTTGCTCAGACCGTCTCAACTGATTAAGTCTTGTTTCCCAACTGATTGGGAAGATATATGAGGGTCACAAGCTTTTGTCTTGCAGAGATCTTCGCATTTGAAGTCTGTAAATTCTCAGCTCTCTCTTACCACCCCGGTTTCTCCCTTTCAGTAGACACAAACTCGAACGCCAAATCTGAAATTTAGGAGCTGAACTCCTAAAAAAAAAGCTCCAACTTTTCTCTTCCCAAAAGCCTTTCTAAAACATTTCTGGCACCTCTTTCTTAACCTGCTACTTGACATTATTCCTTTCCTGCTAAAAGATATTGGAATACAAGTTTTGTTGTTTGTTTGTTTTTAAATGAAAAAACATACTATTAGATCCATTTGCATAGAAAACCTACACAGCAGTAAAGACATAGTAGGGGGTTGCTAAATGCTGATGAGAGCTGAGGCATATTCACCAGGTATAAATGTGCTGCTCTACTCTCCGGCTTTGAAATCATCGCTAAAAGGCTTCAAACCCTTTCTCTCACGGCCAATAACGTACACAGAGTGGTGCAGAGGAACGTAATTAACTCCACCTCGGCTCTTCCCTGCCTCCATAGCTGCATTAGGAAGGATTGTGTGAGACTCATTCAGAGTTATTCCGTTAACAGCAAAAAAAAAAAAAAAAAAAAAGTTGATGAACTGAAACCTCTCCTGCAATGTGTTTCCAGCCCCAGAACATCTCTTCAGACCACACAGAGACAAAACTCCTGCTCAGGGGGATGCTGCGGGCACGGCTGCGAGGTGGCCAATGGAGCAGCTGGGGAAGAGGAGGGGTGCGAGCTGTGGGGCACGTGGGACAACCCCCCAGCTCAGTAACCCCAGCAGTATGTTAGCCATCTCTCCTCAGCCTCCTCCTGCCTAAAAACATTTGGGAAAGGCGACAGAGTGGTCAAGAGATGTTATCCATGGCCACTGAAAGAGCAGTCAGAGCAATTCAGAAGCGCTCTGGGGATGGTCTCATTTGAGCTCGTGGCACACTGCTGGCGTAACACCAAATTCAGCGCCATCACACCAAAACAGCTTAAAGACTTCTTGGAACCTGCCCCATAGTCAGAAGTTACAGCCGAGCTACCCACGTATGACACTACTCATGAGCAGAAACAATCAGCCTTGATAGAGTATTTCACACAACAGTTTCCATCAGGCGCCAGCAGCTTGTTAAATATTAACCAGCGAGATGTGCTGGCTGCCTCTCCGGGATTACCGTCTCTGACATTGGTGATCCCAGCGTGTCAGCATAATTTAGCAGCCAAACCCTGGCTCCCAGCGAGCGGCTTGCAGATGTGGATTTTAATTAAAAATATTTAATTTTCAGCTCCGACTTCCATTTGCTCAACCTGGCATTATGGTTTCTGGAGCTCATCACACAGACCGCTGCAATGCTACTCCAAGGAAACCTCAAACAGCTTCCTCCGCCTATGGTAGCTCCGCCGAACGGCCCCATGGAGCCCCGTTGTGTGTTCAGCCATAACAACCAAAATAGAGAACTAAAAATAAATAAATAAAAAGATCATTTGTGGCTCAGAACCTACCTTATACCAGAGCAATTCACTCGGAGATTGGCAATATTGAAAGCACACCTTTCTAGCCACCCCAAGACGCATCCCTGGAGAACCTGTTTATTGTTTTTCATCCACAGAAGACTGAAAACTCTGGGTGTTGCTCAAATCTAGGAAAAAAAGGCTGAGTTTAAATTGGCACCTCGAGGTTGTAGCATACACTGTTTGACAACTGGCTCCAGAGTCCGGCTGGTACTGTGGTACTTTCCCTTGAGATGAGGAGATGTTGCACCCCCAAAGCTCCTGCAGCCTCACAGGCTGGACCTTACATGCTCCAGTGGGACCTTACATAGTTCTTTCACTGTGCTATTTTCCTTGCAAAAAAAGTTAAGAGAGTTCTTCAGTGAAAAGTTGCTGTTTCACTTTTTACTCATCACCACTTAATTTATCCTGTTTCAGTTTATTTAATGCGAGTAGCTTTTATATTAAATGTTTACTAATAGGTTTCTACATCTGCAGACATATAGTTAGTAAATCTCTAATCAAATGTGGCTGGAATAACCTTAGTGCAGCTCCTACTCATAAAAAAAGGTTCTACCTCTGTCCTCTGATTGCACACTGCAAACAGCATACACAACATTCTGAATTTAGCAGAGAATTATGAGTATTTTGGAAGTTGTACATTATGGTCGATAAATATCTGAAAAGACATTTTGAGATTACCGGTTAGGTCCCGGGTTTTTAGGCAGTGTGGAAGAAGTTAATTTTCCTTATATGGGAAAATGAAGCAGAAATCAAGAAAAGAAACCAAGGACAAATAGGCTTCACTGTACTAAATATCCAGATCATTCAATTTTGAGGTGTTGCTAATTATTATGAATAGCTGAGAATTTTGATTATGGAAAATATTTTGAATCTTTATTGGGATTTTTATGTCCTGTTTTATTTCCAGTGAGGAGGTTCATCTCTCTTCATTGCTTTTGGGAAGAGAAATAAGGAGTCCTACACCTAAAAAACCTCCTGTTAAAGTGCATGTAAAGCTCAGCGACTGCAGTGCCAGGGAGAACCCATCCACGGAGGAAGACTTTGTGAACTGTTTGGGGGAAGGACAGTACATGGTTGTATAGCACCTGATGCAATGGAGGCATGACATATGACCCTTATCACAAATGGAAAAATAAACATCAACAAGACAGATTGAAGAACACATCAGAAACAGTAAAAATAAAGTTAAAAATAATCACTGATAACATTTAGCCGGGAGTGCTTTTTGCTCTGTTATTCTGTATTGACAATCCCACCTAGAAACGGGTGTCTCAGACTTTTTGACTCGTAGACAACCCAGTTTGCTCTACAGACCCCAGCGTATCCATTGTCACCCATGGGAGGGCCCCAGGGCCTGTGCTATGCTGCATCTTTGGGGATGGATCAAATGGCTCTCAGACGAGAACAAAACCAGACATTTTCCAACCAAATACCTCTCAGGTCACTGAGCAATACTCTGGTGGCTCTGCCTCACCAGCAAATGCCCATGCTGAGGCACATCAATGAGTAGCTTTGCCTGAGGAACCTTGCTCCTCTAGGGTTTCTGTGCTGGTGACAGGAGGAGATGCGTGCCCCTGCCTCGGACAGCACCGTGCATGGTCCAGCGAGCTGGCTGAAACCACTGACACTGGCTGGGTGTGTGCTGAGATCCCAACCTGCGAACTGGGGCATTCGCAGCTCGCACATAGGCTTTGATGCACCAGCACTGCTAGTGGGGAAGGTAGAGAGTGCAGAGGTGCAGCTGGCTGAGGGAGAGCAAATGAGGAAGGGCAGAAGCCTCTCTAATTGCTGATGAGTGCTGTCAACACTCAGACAGGACTCCGAGTGAAGGAGTTTCAAACTGGACTTTGGGGGAGTTGCATCAGCCTGTTGCTGCACTGAAGTCCCAGAGACCAGAGCCCCTGTGCCAAATGCTGTAAAGCCAAAACAAAGCCTAGTTCCTGATTATAACAACTTACAGCCCTGGGACAGATAATTATTAATTCAGATGAGGTTTTATGTCAAGAAGACTTAAAGCTTTACAAGACAATCAGGTACTACCACAGATGATTGCCACAGCAAGGACATTTGGGGAATCTCTCCAGATCATCTGGTGAGTGCTGCCACAGGATCCAGAGCACAGCTGCTTCATCACTCCGTTCCTGGCTGTCATGTCAGAGAATAGTAAAATAATATCGCGTAGCTGTTTCTACACCATGGAAATATGCCATATTGCCTCTACAGGGGGACAAATCTCTTCTACAGCTAACTCATGCTGTGTGAATACATGTAGAGTGACTCCTGGAGTTCCTCAGGAAAGAGCAGCCAGGTTTTACAGGGCACCAAACCCTCATCCCCAGCCATCTCACCTGACAGACTGGAAAGTGGAAATCCAAGCCACTGCTCCACTGTACGGGATCCAAGGGAGCCCCTCTAACAACCATTGCTGGCTGTTCTTTCCTTGTGTCCTGGAGAGTCCACCAACAGTCACTGATAGACTGGAATTGCTACTCTGGGTCAGCAAAACCGATCAAAGGACACTTTGAGCATCAGGCAGTTTTCCCATCCCTTCTAAGCACCCCCAGGACATGAACAGACTCTGAGCAAAGATGTCCAGAGTCCCAAGTCCCAAGACTCCAACGCCCAAGTCCCTCAACATGAAAGTCTCCAGGCTGATTTTTGAAACTTTTTGAAACAGTGAAAGAGAAGTATACTGAGGTGACACTGAAAAACATCTCAGAGCAAGAACATTCCCTTTCCCCTTCATTTCTTGCCTGCCCCACCATAGCCAGTGGTTTCAAAAATCTCTCCTTCCTCACCACCCATGGCACGAGTAGCAGACCATGTACCCATCAAACCCAGAAAGGGGCAGCTCCAAATCTTTGCCCACAGCCAGGCAGTTTCTCCTTCCCCAGTCAGAAATGGCATGACTTTAACATGGTAATGAAGTTCTGCATTAACTTGTTCTCCAAACAAGGACCAGTTTGTCATCAGACAGAAGCGGAAAAGGGTCAACCTTTCCTGCCCCTTCTGCACATAACAAGTCCTCCTTTCAGGAGGGAATGGTTTGAAAGCTCCAGTTATCTGTTTTCCACAAATAGCAACACCTCCACAACCAGACTCCTCCTCTCCCTTTTTTAGGCTATGAACAAGTCCTTGGTGTTTTGGCCAGGCCACTTCTCCAATACAGCTTCTGTCATTAGGAAAGGGGAAAAAAACCCCAACAAAGCCTAAACCCAGAAAAAAGAAAAATCTGCTTTTTTTAGAAAGTTCTCCAAATATTTTATGCCCCCTCCTCCTTTTTTTATTTTTTTTTTAATATTTTTTCCCCCTTCTTACATTCACACAAGCAAAACAACAAGAGGGTCCTCTGATGAATGTGGCAGATCGCCATGGTTACGGTTCAGAGATGCGGCAAAAAGCAATTATGGTGGGACATAGTGGAGGGAGGGGGAAAAAAAAAAGGAGAGAGAGAGAAATGCACCTCTTTGTCAGAATTTCAGAACAGCTGTAATAACACTTCTGCACCCCAACCAGTGCAAAGTAACTGAAATATTGTGGCATGTTAAATGCCAACGCATTAAATACCGGGATTTCAATGTCACATTATTTAAAAAGACAGGAAGCATTAATTTCCAGCTGCACTTTCAGCTTGTTAAGTCATCTAGGGGGAATAGGGAAAAAGGAGCAAGTCCGTGGCACAGGGCCTCACATTTTGAGGTGTGAAATAAAACACTGTTCAGCGAGGCAGTGGAATGCACTTGTAACAGATTTAATCTGACAGCAGCTGCGGTTTCCTATTTAAGCTTTGTGTGATTTATTTTTCCCCTTGGTGTTGGAGCTTCTGAAAGAGATGGCGATGCTCTCCTGACCTTTCCCAATCTGAGGATCTCCAAGCGCTTTACCCCTTGTATTCATTTTCGCAGCCTGCAATGGGAGGTGGGTTGTCGCTCTTCCCACACAGAAGGTGAGACTCACTCGGGTCCGAACTTCCTAGCCCAAGGGTCACAGATTGGATGTCTTGGTTTGGGCCTCTGCAAGGACTGGGAGAAGCAGGAAATTCTCATTTTACATGCTGCTATTTTAAGATTATATTGAAAATAAAAGCTGGATATCACAGGCTGGGATTATCCATGAAGTGCATGTATGTCCGTTACATTTATTCCTCTGCGGCTAGCAAAAAAAGTAAGATTCATCTCTGCTCTTTCTTATTTGTATTTAATCTTGAGGGTTTCTATCATCAGTCTTGCAGATCTGTTTTTGGTACAACAGCAGCCTCTCCTTTCCCTCTCGTACCTGTTGCATACCACAGCCCCCAGCTGCATTCTTATCTTCCAGGCTATGAATCATACCAGGGACGAGATCCTGCTGAATTTTAACCCACGGAAAGAGGTAGAAAGTGTGAAATGACTGAAATGGATCTGTCTCTCATCCTGTTCACCAAGTGGTTCTGCAAATTGTAGTGCCAAAGGCCAGCGGTAGCAGAAACTGTGAAAGGAATAACCGGCAATGTGCGCGGTACACCCTGGTTCCAACAAAAACAAAGGATGGGCAGCACAATGCAATGACAAATAGACAAAACAGCCCAAACAGGACAGAGAATAACCATTTCACAGATTATTTCCCTCTTTTCTGAACGCTTCCCTCCAGTTACGTTTCCAGTCTCTTCACAGAAAAGATCTTTCCGACTGTGCATCCCAGATCCAGCTTTCCTCCATCTGGTCACAAAAGCAAGCTCCTCCGTCCATCCAGCATTGACTCACTGATGGACTGAGACAAAAATTAGGTTTCCCAATCATAGTAATGGCCCACTGCTCCTCTCTTCTTTTTTCTATATTATACCCACCAAAATCGAAGCTCCAGGCTGCTTCCTCGAGCAAAAGAAATCTGAGAAAACCTGTGTATGAAAAGACGATGCTAAATTTGAAGGAAAATGAAGTATTGCCAAGTCTTGTGGTTATAAATCACAAGTCTTATGATTTATTTATTTATTTACCACTGGCTTCTAAAAGAAAGAAACAGTAGGAACATCTTTGAGTACAGTGGAGATATCACAAAAAATAGAAAGAAGGGACCACTAAAGGTTCAGCAGTGAGAGGGAGCCTAAAAAAAGTCCCACAGAGCTTTAAATTCTTTTGCTTTTTTAAAGTAATCCATAATTTAGACAAGCCTGTCGCAACTTCTGAACACTGGGGATACACCATGTTAGATTACGTACTTGAGGAGGACTTGGGGCGGGGGGGGGGGGTGTTAGAAAAATTGGCATAGGAGAGAAGCAATGCAGAGTGAAACCATGATCTAAAGTTGCAGGTTGTGCCTTTATTTATTGACAGCAACAGCAGACGTCTCAAGAGCTAAACCAAACCCTGAAATGCACTCTCCTCTAAATCCAACAGATGGATGCACAGGGAGGCTGTGGTGTCTCAGAGTACTCCTCTGACAATGCACCTTCAAGGCTTGTATTCTCTCAGTGCTGGAAATGTAAATCTGAAAAGAAACTATCAAATTTACCTCCAGATTTACATTTGTATAGGAAAATTAAAAAAAAAAAAAGTCAGCCTCAGTTTCCCAAGGCAACATAATGAAATGTGGCGTTTAAACCCATTAAAGCACTTTCCTGTATGGCTACATATTGAAAATTGAAAGATAATCAAAATGCCATTGGAGACTGTTTTCCAATTAAATTAAATTTTGGCCCAGAGCAGCTGCTTCTGATAAACTGTCAGAGGAATTATCAGCAGCCCAACACCCTAGGGAGGCGGGACTCTTTTCTTTAACCTTTCCCTTGATAATTCCTGCCTCTGGAGATTTGGTTTCCACTCCATTTTCTCCCTTTTTCTGAGCAGTTCCCACATCAGAGGTAATCAGTGGGGCAGACTGGATAACTTTCTCAATCAGCCTGGGGCTTCACTCAGAGCGTGGTATCTTCTCAGCAAACACTAGAGCCAAGGTCAACTGACAAGGTACCAAAGAAGAAGAGTGGCAAGGTGAAAGAAGTGAGGCTCAAAGCTGGGAGAAAGAAAGAGGGTGTTTGCAAAACGTGTCAAGCGATCAGATGAAAGGCTGAAGGTATAAGCTGTTCTAGAAGTTTAAAAATCCAGCCCTCCTTCCAAGAGAGAGATAAGAGATAGCAAAGACATAAAAACCTCACAAGTGAGCGATTTAGGAAGCTCTGGTTTTGAACATGGTTGTGCTTCATCTCAGCCCCTAAACCAACCTTGGAGGGCTCCAAGAGGAAAAGATCATTAAGCTGAATGAATGTCAAGTTGAAGTGGCAGATCCCCAAATCCCACCTAAATCAATAGGATCTAGAAGCACTCGGAGCCATTTCTGATCAAACGCTCAGCGTCCCAGTGGAAAACTGCCTAGAGAGATGGAGTCTGGAGATGGAAAACAGATCAGAACAACCAAAAGTGCCACAATCCTCTGCAGCAGCGAGTACCGTTTTCAAGGCATACTTTGTGCTGTCAGCACTCGACATTTATATGAGAGAGAGATAAAAGAAGGAATTTTAAAACAAAGGTTTCATTGCAGATTTCTATTTTCTCATTGCTTTATTATTTGCTCTTTGCACATGTCAGATAAGTGGACTTGCGAATAGCCTTAATTAGAAATGCAGATTACACTGGGCCAGAATACAGTGGACACTTTCTCTCCAGCAATCCTGCTGGGAATACACATGTCCAATTTGCTAAGAAACAAACTGAAAGTCAAAGTTAGCTTCATTTTTAGGCTACATATACAGTGTGTGCAGTTGCTGTGCCCAGTTCATAAACCCAGCAGCTGTGAATACTTCCTCTTTCTTTGAGAATTTAATCAAAGAACTGTGTTTCCAATAGGAATGCCCACTAAAAGAGATGTGCAGCTTATGGTAGTGGTTTTATCCCCTAAGGTAATATCAGACACGATCAATGATGAACTGGAGAGCTGCAACCAGAAAACCAGTGTGCTGTCTCAGAGCTGACAACAGGCTTGGATACCTGAAAGCTTGTCTCCCCACCCACAGCTGAGATTAGTTTGTCAAATAAAAGACACTAGCTTTCTCCACACCCATTGGCTTACCTGGTTTACTAACACTCCTCCTACGAGTAGGGCTTTTCCCCCTAAGCACGATGCTCCTTGAGCACGATTAAATACGCAAGCAGAGCTGCAATGTGTTGGAAGAAACGGCTGTTTTAATTCCTACTGACCATTTGCTGGTAAGTTCTTTGAGACTGGCGCATTGCCTTGTTTGATCTTAGCGATGCTTAAAATCCTCCTCGTGTTACTCAAGAGATGTGCCCGTTTCCTAAGCTGCTGCTTTGCAATCATTGCCAAGTTCTGAAGCATGCAAAAAATGGACAAAAGGGATGCAAGAAAGATGCTTCGCTCCCCCCTACACAGGGCACTCACCAGCAGAATAAAAACTGCTCCAGTCAAAGCGACATCCACACGCTTCCAGGCAGAAGCTGTTCACTGTTGCCTTCCCACATATCACGTGGCAGAGCTGCAAGGTGGGCCACAACACGGTGGAGTCCAGGCTTAATCCAAAGATGGCACCTGGGGAAAACAAAGCCCTAAAAATCAGCTGTAGAAATGGTATGTCTAAAAGAACAGGTTGCTTGGAATGACTGGCTATGGATGCAGATTTTGGGGATATTTTTGCTTTTCCTAAGTGTTTATTAATTGTTGTGTTCACTGAAGAAAGGTAAACATTTCCTTAAAGACAAAGATGAATAGTACAGAACTGGTTTCAAATAAACTATTGAACATTTTCAAGCTGAAGGGAGCTGTGGACGCACACCCATAACGTCTGCAAAGATGGTTGTGAAGATCAAGCCCATCCTCACAGGCTCACATTTACACAGGAATCCTCATCTCCACTGGTGACGTTTTAGGGGTCCATAAGTGGAAAAAAGATCAGGAATCTGCTCAAAAGGATGGTATCGTGGTTACAGCACTGAGCTGTCAGGAGATGACAGCTCGATCCCTAGACACGTTATGGCCCTGCTGTGTGACCACAGGCAAGTCCATCAGACCGGTTCAGGAGGAGTTAACCCTGCTACGTCTCCAGCTCCTCGGACCAATATTGCAGCCTACACTGAGCTCCCCCAGCAGAAGCATAATAATTTGATGCTTTCAGATAAGGCTGAAATTCAGCTGAGAACTGGTGTCCGGAGTATATCTAATTTGCGCTTGAGTTGATATAATTTTGCAGGCACAAATCAGAGCACAACTCTTAAATTTTTTAAATGCTGTGAACTAAATTTCAGACCTAAACCAGGTCAATCACACCTTGTAAATCCTTCATTTTAAGCAACATCTGTGAGCAGAACTGGCAGGTACACAGAGGACGAGAAGGGCATTAGCAAATCATTTTAGAAGAAGGAAAGGTACAAACCTTTCAGAGTAGGAAAGAGAGCTGCTCGAGAGAGTTCAATGGGCCAGAGCCATCTTCATGCTCCGAAATATATCTCCTGCCATGAAGTTTTTAGGAGATTCCTGACTTTGAAACTTTCCTCATTTATTTACTTATTACATTTTTTGTCCAGGAAGGTCTGTTGAGAGGATGCATATGCTCCAAAGGGGCATGGAAAGGAAACAACAGACCAGGAGAGGGGACTGCAATGAGCGCTGGAAATGCACAGACACGTTATTGAAATTCTGACCTTTCTGACAGCTCCTGGCTTCCCGTCGGCATTGTGTCAGGGCCATGGCTATCGCGTTTCAGCCTCTGCATCGCCTGCAGCAGAGTGTAGCAATTTTGTTATAATCAGTGGAATTTTTTTCTTTTTTTTTTTTTTTTTTTCTTTTCATTGCATCATGATGGCACCTGAGCAGAGACTTTTAGGGGGGGTGCAAGCAGAGGATGGAAACCTCAGTTGAGGTGAACTGGAAGCTGCTCAATTCAGGTTAAATGGAACTGGGCTTATAACAACTACATTTCAGTCCAAGATCCACTAACAACTGAACTACTCCCCGCCGCTAATGCAAAAATTCAGGGGTTAAATATTGCTTTCCTTGAAGTCGACGACAAAACTCTCTTTGGCAACAGTGGGAGTGAAATGCCATTAAAAATTTCTAATACTGCTTCTAAGAAAAGGTTTAGGTGGGAAGGGTAATTGTTGAGACTTTTATTTTGCCTATGATATCTTAGGTTGACTTATTATCAGAACCATTGCAATGTTACAAAATATTTTCCAAAGTCTGAGACTGAAACATAGCTGGAGATTTAGATAAAATATATGAAATGTGATTCAAAGTTTTAACTAGCAGTTTGCCACTTTCCATTTTGGAAATGGCAAAAAGGTCTTGGCATTTCAGAGCAACGTATAAATTTGTATTTGCATTGCGGTACTTACTTTCAGGTTATGAACTGATTTGCTCCTCATACGTAACTGACTGAACACCTGCAAATTTAGGACTAAAAGAGGAAAAAAAAACAACTAGAAGCATTACTAACAAAACTATGTGATATAAAGTTGAGCACTATAACGACACAGAGATAACTTCTAGCAGCGTGTACCTCTATGTCACCGCTGCATTCCTAGGAGGAGCTCCTTAAAGGAAACTACTTATTGAGTAGCAAGATATGAGATTTCTTGATAATGTTTATTCTTCATTAAATTTCACAAAGTATTAGACCTAGGTAAGGCTTTTAAACAATGTTTTGCAGATATTTGAATTCACTTGAATTGTTTCAGTGGTGTTGATGCTTCTTTGGTGTTTTGTAAGGTCAATTTTACAGGGAAAGAATTTTATGTGAAGTAAGGAAATTCAAGATACTTGGAAACTATAAGCAGCCATAAGTGAACATCAATATCAGAAACATGACTTCAAAAATATGCTCAAGAAGCCAAAAATCTCTATAGGTAAGAGTCCACTGGAAATGATATGAAATACAAGTGGAACTGGTTATGAACTTCTGAAGAAGTTAATTACCTCAGAGTCCAGGACCGTGACTTCCTCTCAGGTTGCTAGAGACAATCCCCCAGAACAAGGTCTCCATGTGACATCATTCAGCATTTTCAAGTGTTCATTTGAAAAAATTCTGAACTATGTTTTCCAAGCTTTACGAACAGAATATGTGGAAGAAAAATCTAAATTATATTCTAAGAACTATTCATGTGTACGGACCATACCAGAAACCTCTCTCATTCTCTCTCTCCAGACAGTAACACCACCTCTGCCCTGGCTGATGCTCGGTACTTCTCTTGTCTTCCCATCTGTGAGCATCTAGACCCATTTCTTTTCAAGGAGCTGTTCAGGTCACTGAAGTTTGTCTCCGCCACCATCCTCTGCTCCCAGTGTGAGTTTGCAGATGAGCCCCAGCAAGTACTCGAGTGTACACAACTAAGGAAAGCAGACAACACTCAGCTGTGGAGAAACTCTCTAATCCCAAGGGAACGCTGGATTTCTCACAGCAAGAGATGCAAAACTCTTCCGTCTCTCAGCTACCAGAAACATTAATTCTCTTGCACTAGAAAATAATCCATTAGCTTCTATAAATAAGAATTAGCCAGCACCCAACTACCATATCGCTGTGCATTAACCATTTCTTTAAAAGTCACATCATTTTGGATATCTTCCTGTCTCTAACCTTTAATTTTTCTTCTATTCTGTGATTTTGGTGTTTTAATATTTCAGGAGGAAACTCACAGTAAATCTGAGGTTTTTAAAAGCTATACTATTGCCTTAATAACCTCAGTAAATGTTTCTTTTGAGCAAGACAAAAAACAAACTTTTTTTTTTTTTTCCGGAGGTCTCCTCTGTAAAGCAGGAAAGAAAGTGAGTTTGTAATAATGAAACATTCCTATTTTAGTGGTGCTTTTGTCACTTTTCCAAAACTCCAACACCTAATATAAGGCACATGGTCATGGATTGCCAAAGGCATTAAAGTTTTACTTCTAAAAGCTGACATTAAACTTCAAAGCCATTTGATCAGGCAGCTTTCTCAATTTTCAGTTTAATCTATAACTCTAGGATTAAGGAGGCAAACTTGCATAAATTTGTTCCCTAAAAGTTAGGACCATAGCAAGTATCCAGGTTGTTTTCAGAAAGGCAGCCTCACTTGGGTGAGTGTTCATCAACACGTATGTCCAAGTATTTAATTCAAATATTCATGGACTTGCTCCAGCAGTTGAAGTAGGAGAAATAGCCCTTAAAAAGTAAAGGCAAGTGAATCCTCCCTGCAACCCACCCCCTCCCCCCCAAAAAAAAACCACAAGCTGCCCCCCCCCCCCCAAAAAAAAAATCCCAAAACCAAAGACACAAGATTCAAGCTCCAGACTCTGCGCATGGATTTTGTGAATGGGGTATTGGATGGCAACCTTCCTTCAATCTCTTAGACTTGCAAAATTGGGGCAGAATAACGGGCTGAATCTATTTTGGCAGCTCTCTAAAGCTTTCTGTCCCCAGCTCTAACCCTCTCAGAGGTCTCCGTCCATTTGGAAAGGACAGTTAAAGCAAGTGCTGCAATGCTGTGGTGTGAGGTCCAGAACGTGTGGGATGTTTTAATGCAACAGGCTGCACTTGGGTGGCAGCGGTGGTTGGGGAGGGAACTGTTGCAGCCCTCGAAGGTAAGTCACCCTCACTCACGGGTCCAAACCCTTTGATCCACCAGCTCCAAAGGATGCAAATTCATTTCTCAGCAGTATTGCTTGAGACAAAGTTTTGCCCCATGAAGTCAGTCATTGGATTTCCAGACAATAGACTCCCATCAGGGGTCAGCTGCTCTCGGCGCTGGTATTTTACCTTGCGGAGGATGGAAAACACGCTAGCAGAGAGTTTGTTTTGGCCCCACAATACAGAGCCAGTTGCGCTCTGCATCCAGCAGAAGATTGTTGTTCCAACAATGGAAAACAGAAGGGGGGAAGAGATGAACTCAGAGCATGCAGCTCACCAAAGCCAAAACACACATTGCAGACATTTCTGCTACAGTGGGATACACAGGTTAAGCCAAGTCAAAGCTCTCCAAGTCTGAAAACTCACAGTCCAGCAAGCACCGGCCCTCAGCGGACCCTGACCGAGCAAAGGCATATTACTCTGGCACAGCAACCAGGAGAGGGGAAGCTTGAGGTTTTTAACAAGTTGCTCTAAAGAAGACTTAACATCGTATCTCCTCCTCTGATGCATTCCCTTCCTACAGCCTACGCCTCCCAGGAGGTTGTGCAGAGTCAAGTCATTTGGCTGTGAGACAAAGAATGAGGAGGGTAAAGAGCAACTGAGGGAGCAAGAGATGGGAGAGGTGGGAAGGCAACGCAGCTGCAGAGGAGAGTTCTCTCCCAGCTATGGGAGGGAGCTGCTGAGGGCAAAGACAGGAGGGAGAGAGATCACGCAAGAGAAGCCACTGGCATAAGCAGGTTGTCCTCCGCTGACTCTGCACATCAATTACAATGTGAGGATGTCTGGAGCAAGTCCCTCCAGATAACACAGGCACTCAGATTCACTTGTGGTGAAACCAGAGGAGCTACTTGATTGCGGCTTACCCAGCCTTGTCAGTGTGAGAAAATATAGCTGTGCGTAGCCCCGGCTCATTGCAGGGAGGTGTAAACGGCCAGAGGCTGCGTCCAGGTGCTGGCTCAGCTGCAGGCAGTGGGAGGTTTGTCAGAGCATCCTCACCAAGCAGGTCAGTACACCAACACGTGACATTTGCACACCCAGTTACACATCTGAAACCCTGAACCAGCAGTACCCTTTGACTAGGATGTCCTAGCCTCTCCCTTCCCCAGCTGAAGCTCGAGAGAGATAATTAAAGCAGAACAGGGTTTTTTCCTTCTTCGGCTTCTAGGCAAAGGGTGTGAGCTGAGCCATGGAGATACAAACTGCTTCATCCCAAACACTGAGGACAGGCAGGGCTGTGTGTGTGCTTTAGCACTGCACATACCCCAGATTTTATACCACACGTCTCTCTTTGCTTTTGCTTCCTCTCCCTTTCTGCCTCCCTTCCCTTTCATCCTTTCCACTGGCACAGGCTGAAATCAGCTTTCCTTCTACCCCACCGTCTCTCAGCATCTTTTCTCTGGGCTGTGATCACTCCTCTTTGTCCTCCACACTCTCCCCAAGCCCGATGCAACATCCCAGTGGCAGCTGAGTTCAAGCTAAAGCATTCAAATATACCATTTTGGATTGGATGCAGACTCAGGCTTGGGAATTCTGCATATCCTCCATGTATTCAGCTTGTACAAACAGCAGTAGATATTTCTGTCCCTTCTACACAGGCACACACACACTCCTGCTGCTCCCATCCCTACAGGCATTCCCCAAAAGCCATCTAAAAATTACTGTAAATGCAACACCGCATTATGTCTTCTAAAAAATAAAATAAAATAGTCAAACCCTGGCTTATCTCCAGAGAGGAAAGCGTCAGATCTCAGCTGGTAAATAAGATGTTACTGTGAAGCTTGTAAAGCCAACGTTATTTCTCCTTTGTAAAGGCTCTACCTGCATAACATGAAGGGGGCTCAGTGACAGACACATTAAAACACCATTAAACTGTGAAATAGAACACAGTGTGAAAATAGATTTAACCTTCACAGCATATTGATCTCTACCCCGCGCCGTGCCTAAGTTCTTGGACAACTGTTTTATAATAGGTTTTACTTATTTTCCTGTTGCTATTCTGACTTCCTCAGAGGAGGGTGTTATTTCTAAAAGCTCCTGACAGCCAAGGGAAAAGTGGGCTTGTTTCTTAGTCATCGCTCAGTGATCGAGCGTTGCTGCTGCCAGCTGCTCCATAAACAGAAATCAGTTTTGTGCGAGTGAAGGATGGGTCTGGGCAGCAGTGATTGCGGTGGGATGGGAGGAGGAGGAAGGGGAAGCGGAAAGGGAAGAGGCGACGGGCTGTTTGCAAGGACTCTGCTGAACAAAACTATGCAGGATGCAGGCAACCAGGCTGAACCTGAAATGCCTTCTGAAAGGGACAGCGCCAAGATTTATTTAAGAGTGCAGGGACTTGGACTGTGTTTGCGAAGATAGGTAAAATAATTGTGCGCACATCTGCATATTCAGACGGGAAATCCTTCTGATGAATTGACTGCTACGGGTCACGCTGGTGCCAGCCAGGTCTTGTACTTTCACTGTGAGATAGGAACTTCTCGCAGTGATGAGTTATGCCGTAGGACCTTTGACCCCCCCCATCACCTCCTCTCTGACCATTCATCCATCTCCCAGAGCCTTATGCTAAGAGTTCAAACCCTTCCAAATGGCCAGGTATTTTTCTTTTTCACATCAGTTCAACAAAAATGTTCCACCCACCTCCACACTGGGATTTCCTTTCTGATCACCCCAAAATAAACCCAGCCGGAACATGGGACAGATAATGTCCAGCCACGTCCTGTAGCCATGAATGAGGGTTTTGTAATACCCATGCGTGAACTAGATAATTTTTTTTGGGGTGTGGAGGGATTATTTTTACAGAAATATTTCCCTGGCTGGAGATCTCTAAACACACGAGAAGGGGAGGCTGAGCCCATCCATCAGCTATCCCTGACACGCTGCATAGAAATCAAACCTCTAAACCGGCTGCCGGGCATGGCTGAAGCTCCCTGAGCTGCGTGTTGGATCTGCGTACCCAGACCTTGCCAGTAAATTAGCACCATACCAGACACGTCTGTACATGTGGTTCACGGACAATTTGCAAATTATGAGGCAACCATGCAACTGCAAACGGCACAGGCCGTGGAGGTGACTACCCAGCAATGCTGTCCAGAGCTGATTTCAGAGCAATGAGAGTTGCATTGACTTCAGCAGGACTGGGATGGTGCCCAATGAATTTAAGGCAACTGCTCACTGAAAATCTCAGTATTCTTCCTCTTTGGTTAGATATTCCAGTTTTCCATAACATTGCACATTTTGACATAGCATGAATGCCAACCGCTCCCTCCAGACTGCAGTCAATCAAAATGTATAACAAGGTTAAATTTAAATCTCATACGCACTTGAACAATAATAATACTACTAATAGTAATAAAACCGGGAAGACTTACGGCAAGCAAACTGACCTTATGAGCTGGCAATGGCAAGAATTATTTCTGGCAAAAATTTCTGGGGCAAAGCATGTATTTTACAGAAGGAGTTGACTGTTCTGAATTACCTTAATCCAACTCACACTGTGATGAATGGAAAAGACTGAACACATGAGAAAATGGAAAAATAACTATTTGGAAAGAAATCCTTTGTAAAAAAGACTAATGCTATGCATGTGCAATAGAAAAGAAACCCCACTCGCATCCCCAAATTCTGAGCATGTTTGTACACCGCACTCCTGGGCACTGCCTCTGGTGAGTGGCAGCTCTCCAGAGTTTCAGGGGACAAACAAAATCCCTGAGAGCCCCTTCCCAAGAAGGATGGAGGTGACAACTGGAAAAGCAGCGAGCTTGAGTTTTCTGTCATACAGAGGTAGGCCAGGAGCGAGTGGTGAAATCGCCAGGGCTCTGCTGGCACAAGCAAGAAAGATGCAGCCCTTTCTACTAATAGTGCACAGCTCCGCAGCGGGGGAGAAAACACGCCACATTTGCAGAACTTGAGCTATGCAGCAGCTCCCTCCTAGCTGATCTTATGGGAAGAGGCTCATTCAGAGGGTTCACAGCAAGCTTTTAACCCAGAGATGTTCAGGGGCTGCCAGCTCTTCTTCTGTGGGCTGTCCTACACTCTCTTCTGTCTCTTCTCTCATGGGCTGTCCTACACTGCCTGTGCATGAAGCTACACCTGAAGTAGCATCTTTGCACCAGCTTGGAGCTCTTGAGGATCCTCATGCTTTTTGAAACACAGCTGCTGCCCAATTCTTTGCCACCGAACCAAAGTTTTTCTGCTTTTCAGAAAACAAGAATACCCTGGCACAGTGTCAGCAGGGCTGGCCACTGAGTGCCAGCTGATATTCACCACCATGAAGGAATAGAGTGGACAGACTGACTGAGAGCAGAGCACGAGCTCCAGCCTTCTCCTCCAAGCTGGCATGAACACAGAGCAGGCATGATCAGGTGAGAGCTGCTTACAGCAATGTTTGCTGCTCTTCCCTCGTTTGGCAGTGAGCATGACCCAATTAGAAACATCATTTCCAAGGAGCACCATGTTGCATTTAGGAAAGCTCTTCCAGGGCATCATCATCCTCTCTGCATTAGTTGCACCTAGTTTATCAGCAGCAAATTTGGCCAGGATGTATCCCTTTCATAGAGGTAGCCCGACTGATCCAAAGCCTTTGAGCTCAGCAGGCATTTGATTTCAGTGCACTTCAGGTGCAGCTCGTGAAGAACAACACTTTAGTATAACAACGCAAGTGTAAAATACTTAACAGTTAATTTCTTTTTCATGTAGAGAAGTGGCTATATTTCCCTACAGGAATCCTGACACTGCTTCTATGCCCTAAAAGGAATCTACCTTTTCCCTCAGCCTTCAACAGAGCAAACACTCCTCCTCAGCACAGATGAAGAAGCCGTTTCCATTTTTGATGATGCTGGATGAGGACATGGCACTCAGCTCTTTGGTTGAAGGGCAGTGAAAATTAAGACCTTCACCTTCCCTATGCCTCATTGATTTCTGGACATCACCACTCTGTTTTTAGAAACTGTCCAGAAACTTCTGTCTCTCTGTAGTGTCCCACACAGACAGTCCACAACCTCTATTCTCATACCTGGTCAATATCATATAATTTCAACACTGTGTTTCTAGTTTACCCTGCTCCCCAACAGACACTTTAATTGACTTCTTTCTGGTTAGCCTCTTTTTAAAGAACTCTTTTGAATAACCCTACCCTTCATGATCCATTGCAACTTTTACCTGCTCTTACCTCTACAGCAAACAATGGGATGCGAGGGGCTTCCTGGGGGTCTGCACACACTTCTCTCAGCAGGGCTCCGACACGGGGCTGTTGCCAGTCCTGGACTTCCCTGGGTGTAGGACAGGTCAGCAGGTGGGGAGGAGCAGCAGATCCTGATGTAGGATCAATGCCCCATGGAGGAGGATAAAACCCGTTTGGCACATAAGTAGGAGAAAATTTAAAGACAAGGCAAAGGAAAGTGGACAGCTAAGAATAGGAAAGTATAAACCACAATAATCCAGGGTGTTAGTCCTTTTTTTTTTTTGCCACAGACTTGCTCTGTGACCTTGGGCAAATGCTTCCTCAGTAAATGGCTCAAGTTTCTCCACTTGCCTTCTGGTCTTTCGATCAAAATGTCAAAATCTTCAAGATAGCACCTGAAGGTTGTGTGTTGTATTTGGATCTCCAAATTCAACCACTTTATAAACCCATTTAACCATAATCTCAAGTGCAAAGCCTGAGATGCAAATATCTCAATCAGAAAAGTATTTTGAAGCAATAGTCGCACATGACTATGGAAAGATGATGATAGTGACTACTTACAGAAAATGGTATTGCCCAAATTGATATCATATCATACTCAAAAGGTCTGAACAGAAGCATCTGGACCATCATGGTAGAGTTAAAAACAAGCCCATCGAAAATGGATAAACAATTAAAAATGTATTGAAAGAAGAAAGAAAAAGAGAAATCATTCCTAATTAATTCTAGTGCCCTGCACAACCCCAGACTATTTGTAATCCTACAGGGAACATCTTTATTGATCTGGGGGACGCTGCAGCAGACTTCTGATGCTTATCTCAGCATAAAAATAGGCTCTTGTGATGAGCAGTGATTTAATTACATGACAATCACTGCTAACAATGCATGGCGAATACCAAAAATATGCAGAGCAAGAGTGGCAGTGATAAATGCAAGGGAATGGCATTGACTTTCAGTAAAGTCGTCTATTGCCAGAGATGGAGGGAGACTTCCCCCCCTCCCTGCTCCTTCTTCTAAGGTTGTAGCTGCTGTGCTGCACCAGATACAGTGTGGACTGAGCCGACCACAGGCAGGTGGAAAGCGGAGGAAGAAATCAGACAGCCATGATCAAAGCAAAATTTAGCACACAAGTCAATGGAACTAACAGTTGTTTTTTGCCTGTAGGAACATATGCTCTTTCCACTGTGCATCTCCACTTGAAAATGGAGGTGACGGTACTGAACAAGTGAATAATAGATGGTTTTGCTATGCACAGACTCAGGACCTCAGAAGCAGTCAAATCCCATCTTCCACATACAGTAGCTAGAAGTAGCAGCAAGTATTTGCTCAAGAAAGAACAATAATGCATTTTTGTTTGCTTCTTTTCAGGTGATCTCCTTAAAAAAAAATACCCATACTAGGAATAAAGGCTAGTGTCACTAAGACAAACCCTCTTTTATTCACTTACCCCTATCGAGGATGCAACCAAAGTATTTGCCAGCATCTTTGAAATCACTGTAACAATACTGGTGAGCAGACTTTGCACTTCTCTGAAGGAGTTTGGGTCCAGCACCATTTGATTCTCACATGCCTTTGGGACTGAAGGAGAATCTAGGCTGACCATGCACTTGGAAGTGGAAGTCCCAAGTCTTTAGGTTTTATCATCTCCAGTTGGCAGATGACAGTTAAACGTTTCATATTCTTCCCAGTCATAGAAGTAACTTACAAAAATGCAGAGATCAACAGAAGATATTTCTTCATTCATCTGCTAGTGACTTGATCACAACAAATCAGGTGTAGAGGAGAAATCCCTAGCTAAGCAGTCCCACATTCCCTGGGGAAGCAGTCCCTAGCACAGGTTCCCTGCTCATATCCACCCGTCTGCCCCTCAAATCACTGAAGCCCAGTGCCTTATCCTTCATTCATGGGCTGAAGGCAACTCTTTCAATGCACTAGCTGTGAGTACACAGCTTCATGGAGCCATTCTAGCAGCCAACGAGCACTAGTGTGAGGCACAACCTGTTAATCATCTAAATCTGACCACAGTTGGCCCTGGAAGACCCAGAACCAGATGTTTGTGCCCAGTCTATGAGCCTGTCCTACCTTGCTTCTGCAAGGAGGTTCTCAAGAGGTTAGAAGGCTGGTTGCATTAGGACATCAGCACAAATGAAGTTTACACCAGCATGTCTTCCAGCTCTTACTTTCTTCCCCTGTAAGAGGCATACCATCTTGTTCAGCCAAGAGGGAAGTTGCAGGTGTTCAATCTGACATGCAGGAACCGATTGGCAACATTCCTTCACGTAAAATTTAACAAGAATCACCAGCCCTCAGGTTAAAGCCACGCTGAGAACTTGAACTCGTGCCCGCCCAGGTGCTGCTGCTGTTGCAAACACCAAGACCTGAATGCCGCCTCCTGCTTCCCCATGCTCAGTTTCATGATTCATGTCAGAAGAGCACGTCTTTTATTCAAAACAAAATGTCCTTCTAAATTCTCTTGAAATGCTGCACAGCTTTAAGTCAAAGCGTCATAAAGTAGATTAAAAATGCTATAATCTCAAGAGGCTGTTTTTTTTCACTCCAACATTATTTCTAAATGCTTGTGAATATTTGCTTTAATCATAAACATATTTTGCTCACATGTTCCTTGAACTATCTAATTACTGTTGCTGCTGAGGGTCTTCCCCACTGATAAACTATCAGGCAGACAGTCCCAAAATTCTGGAATTCCACCTGGTTTACCTTACCTCAATTTGAGAGCGATTAAAACACTCCATCTGCAATACAGCAGATTAACAGTCATTTGGAGTATCTCAGCTTCCTTCCAAGTTTCTGACTTTAAGGATGCTAAAGAGCAGATATTCTTATCATGTCCCTGTGTGATTTGAAGGGGTAGATGCACCAGGGCCCTGACACAGGTAGCTTTACAGATTAAAATACGTACAATATTAAGTCAGAACAGGATTCACTTCTAACACACGCCATAATCTCTAAAGTCAAAGCTAACATTTCCCAAACAGTCCATCAGCTTAGTTTAAAGGACAGGAAATCTAAAGGTTAAGGTTTGATTAGAATGTATTCTGCCGATTTTTTTCTTAACACATCAGAGCCGCCAAATTCCTTCCTGGTGTTGAACCTACCCATCTGATGGGAAAAAAACTCCAGTTCCACTCATAGTAATGCCTGCAGGATCAGGCCCTCCAAGTTAAAAAAATAAAATAAAACATAGCCCCATGTAGAGTACAGGAAATTAAATGGCAAGTCTCTGGGTTCTAGTGGGACAGCCCAGCTCAGGGAGGAGTTAGTACTCTTACCCCAGGCAGTGAATTAGCAGCAGCCAGTCTAATTTCTAGGGGACGGGCACTTTCCCTTTCCCAAGCAAAGGGGTGCAGGGTGGCTGGTCCCAGGTGGGAGCCCCAGGTCAGCAGGGCAGAGCCTGAGCTCTCCACCGCTTTGTGGGTGGTTTGGGAGAGGACTGAGGGGAAGCAGAGGGAGGAACGGCTACAGCCAAAGGTTAACATTGGAGCTTTGCAAGCAGAAAAAAAAAAAAAAAAAAAAAAGAAAAGGTGCATGACATTTCCACCGACTTTGCTTTATTCAGTTGTTTGCTTGCTTTCCACAAGGCACGTGCCAGTGACTGAGTTTTACTGACGGTGATCCACAGGGGAGCCGAGTCCTCAGTCCTACTCATGATTATTCAAGAAACCAACCTTCAGTAGCAGCGTATGTTTGGGCAAACATGAGTACATATTGCATTTGCACATATATTTCAAATCCAGTTATTTACACACTGTACAGTTAGTGGACATGTTTAGTCATATTCTGATATCTCCACGATTCTGTAATCCACCGTCATCCAAGAGACCCATAGTTAGATTTAAATTTCTGAATGCCTTCTGGTCTTAGAGACTTTAGACTGCAAATGTACATATTCTTGCACTGAAATGCCTACCTTAAATTCAAAATATAAGTTTCTAATTTCCATGCTATACATTGAACAGATTAACAATGCAAAAACTGATAATTTACATGGGCAAATGGACACACAGAGATATGTATCAACTAATATTCTCGCTTTAAGAATCAAATGAAAAATCTGAATAAAGGGTTTGATTACTGGAGCGTACACTAAATGCACATAACCCTCCTTTCCTTTAGGCAGGGCCTAGGAAATCCCACTAAAGAGTTCTACACAGGTAGGGCAGGACTTTACCTCATCTCCTCCTGCAGCACAGTCTCCATTTCAAGTAACCTCAGGCGTTAGTTGTTACACTGCACTGTCAGGCAATGTACTTGCTTACCTGGTCAGATACTAAACATTATAGCACAGTAAGCACTTTGAAAGAATGGGAAACATATATCCTAATCCAGATAAATTAAAAGCATCAGCTTAACCTCAAATCTTTATTGCATCTCAAACAGCATTTATCAAAACAAAGAGCTCATTGCAACATATATAGGTACTGGACCATCCAAACCCCTTCATTTGGTATGGCTCCAGCATAACAATCTAATACAAATTATTCTGAAACACAACATATCTACACTTAAAAAATAAGACATCACCCTGTCTCCTAAACCGAAATGAGTTCCACGTGGAAAAATCTATAGGAAAATAAAACCCCAACTATTAAAGTATCAGTCCCAACTTCTGAATAAATAAACAATTTTTCCTGCAGTTGAATGTTTTCACTCAACGATCAGCTCTCACATGCCTGCTTGAGTATGTCTGACTTTGGTCCTTACAAAATGACAAGACTACAGGATGATAAACCAGATGCTAGTTTAAAGCGAGACAATGAGGCATTGTTTACACAGAAGATTGAGAAACTGGTTTAACAAAAAGGGTCCATGGACATCTATTGTATGTACAAGAAGGAGATTTACTGGAGATTTTATAATTTCTACAAGGCTCTTTCCAACCAGCTTCATTAACTTGAAGTAAATCAAATCATGCAGAGATCTGGCTCAGCCAGAGAGACATGCCGGGAAAGATACAAAATGAAGAAGAACAGACGCAAGATGATAAGCTTTAGAATCTTTGGCATTCTTCATAAACATTTTCAAGGTTTTTAAATCTGTATATTCATTCATTTTCCCACACACACTCACCTATAAATACATTATACATGTACTCTTCTTTATACACAACTCTGTATACGCATGGGTACACAAGCACACGTGCACACAAAGAGGCATTTTTGTGGCTTTTTAAACCAGGATAATCTTTTTTTCTATCTTTCCATTTGCAGCTACACACAGCTTTGCATGAGCAAAATACATTCTTTATCCAATCAAGTCTATGAAAATGTGCCTCATTCAAAGGCACAGTGGGGCTTGTTACTTGGAAAAAAACAAACTTCTTGAAAAATCACTGAATCTGGCTAATAATCCAGTGGAAGATACTCTGGTTTTAGTTTTCTGTCTTCAAATTCATGCAACAAGCCCACAAGATCACATTACTGAACCATGCAGTGGGGCTCCATTTGGATCACTGACCCATAAGCAAGGTTTTACCCGTTCTACCTTTAAATAGATGACTTCCAAAGTCCTCTTTTATTAAAAAGAAACCTGTCTCTGGGGATTATCTATTTCTTTGTACTGCGAACCACCTCAGGGGATGCTGGCGGTAACACCTGCCTGGGAATCACAAGAAGCAAGTCCAGCTCTCGTGCTACCAGTGACTCGTTGCGGTGGCAAGTTGCTCCCACAACGTCCTGCGGCACCTGAAGGACCGAGGGCTACACTCTCACCAAAATTAAGCAGGTTTACACATGATTCTGTGTTTCAATTTCCCCAGTCAAACAACAGAATAATGCTGATTATCTGAATTATATAAAGCAAAAGCACAATAACTAAAAGATTGGTAAGCAAGCAAGAAATCACATTCTCCTCAGAATAAAAAGTGAGGTCCTTTCTCCTGTCTCTTCATTTCTTAGTTTCTCCAGTGAGACATCAGTGGTGGACCAAAGCCTGCACACTATTGCACAACCATGTCTTTGGGCACCGTGCACTCTTTCTGCACCAGCACTTGTTTCTTTAAGGCTATAAAGTGTTTTTCTCTTGGATCTGTAGTGTTGACCCCTCTGGATTTAGACAGGAAAACAACAGCTATGCTGAAAATATCTGATGAGATGGAATTATAAAAGGCAAGTCAACAGAGTCTTTTCAGGTCAATGAGTCAGGCTTTTCTACAGTCTCTTAATCCTTTCATGGCAGAAGGTTCTCATGCATCCATTGCCAGCAATGGATCTCTGATGATTCCAGTATCCAAAGAGTTAACCACAGGGTGGGCTTTAAAAAAAGAAGGAGGAAAAAAAAAAAAAGGGAAAAAGAAAAACCCACAAGTGTTGGATGAAATATTGAGATACTGTTGGAGCTCCTAGCTCTTTCTGCTAATTATGATAAAAAACTTTTTAAAATGTACACTGCTCGAACAGAAGATGGGTATCAAAGACTCGTTAATTCAGAGCTTAAACCTTCCTAGGCACAGTGATTTAACTCAGAAAAGAATAGCTTTCATATCTTAATGTAAATCTGTTGGATATGTTAAAAACTGGTTCAGAGCATCTTCTCACATCAGCTCAGCTGATCTGCTACGCTAAGCGGAATTATGTCTTTCTACTTAAAAGGAGTGCTGCCACATCCAGCCTTGCCTCTACAATCGAAGGGGGAAAAAAAAAGAAACAAAAAAAGGTGCAGATGCACCATCCCGTCCCATTTTCCTCCCCACCCCAAAAAACAGTTCATACATTCCACCTTGCTCTTTTCTGGGCTATGACTCTATGCTTAAAAGACAACCCAAAAAAGACAACCCAAGATAGGTGTTTATCAAAACCCACATCTTCAAAAAAGAAAAAAAAGTCTGTGACGGTGATTATAGTGTTGTTCTGAAGCAAGAAGGGGAGGGGGGAAACGTGTGTGCACGTGTAGGGGGTACAGAGGGAGATGCTGCATTCCGAAATCACGCTGCATCCTATAGCGCACTCCGCTTCTTCCTAATGGGACTGGAGCTGCTGTATGGTTTCAATTCAGCATGCTGCACCTGTAAAAACAAATAGACATGACGTTTGCAGTTAGGTAACTCTAGCTCACTACAGTGTGTGTTAATGGCTCCCCAAGGACAAACCAAGGGAAACTAAGGAAGGTTCAAAAGTAATGAATCATTTTCTAAACACAGGAACATGGGGGATTAATTGCAGGAAGGATTTGAGAAGTCATGCATCATTTCTTGAAATGAAAATATTAAAAGCAGATTTTTCTAATGAGATACATGGGGTTCTACCTGATTTCAGCAATGTAGGCTAGATCTTTTAGGTTTGTTTTGGTTTGGGAGTTGTTTTTCTTATCTTTCTGGCATTAACCTGTAAGTTTAATAAACTTCTCTCAGGAGTTTCAATTCAAGTGGATCCCAATACGCAGGAAGATGACAGTTGTCAAAACGGTACACAGACCTTGGGATGCTGACATATTTAATCATTTCAAAAAAGGAAAATATTTTCCCAAATAGAACCTGGACAAAGCTGCCTCCACCTTTCAAAACAATTTCATATACAATATAATGGTTAAAACATATGTGATAAACTGACAAGGACGGTGTAATCTCCAAATTGTCTGTTGTGCTACAGGAAAGTATTTCCATTGAAAACACAGGGAAACTTTTGCTGAACGTGGCACCTTTTTCACTCTTCCTCTTTCTTTTGTCCAACACATGTGGGTTGTAAATGGCTAATGTGCAGAGGTAATTTCTAACTCATTGCGGTACCACAGTGAAATGACGATGCATTGACACAGCATGTAAAATGAAGCAGAGGGGCTTTGGAGCTGCCGTGGATGACTTTTCACTAGAGCATGTGGCTATGTCACACGGGCTCACTATTTTTAGCACTAGTGGAAAACTCTGAGAAGGTTTGTCCCATCCTAAGAATTTTTATCACTCCTCCCATAGAAAATGGTTATCATTTTCACTGGAGAGCTCAAAGCATCCCAAAATGATAGAAACCACTCAAGGAAATGTTATAAATGTAAATGTTAAATAAAGCATAAATAGAAAAGCAGCTTATCTTCAAACATAAACACTAAAAGGGCATATGCAAACCATCACTGCAAATCCAGTGTGCTCTACAAGAGCAATGACAAAAAAATAAAAATACACTGAAGCTTAATGTCTCTATGATCATTTCTGTTTAGGTTTTTCCTCCCACCAGTCTCTGGCGAGGTTCCTCTCAAGTTATTAGTGCTGCCACCAACCAATCTGGTGGCCTCTTGAGATAAATGTCACCAGAAGCCTTTTCCAACCTTGTTTCTACCAGATGCCTCGACACTGCATGTAGACAATTATTTTTCTGTCTCCAACAGAGTAAAATCAGTACAGGCGAGATTGTGATCCCCTTATTCACAGTGAGCAGCACCTCGCTGCGAAAGCACCACGATTCACAGAGCAAGGTACAGTGTCAGTGGGATCCAGGGCATCAAGATCAGGGCCTGAGGACACAGATTCCAGTTGATTAAAACAAAAGAAAGAATCCTTTATATTGTGTGGCTTCATTACCCAGAGAGACTATTTTCCTTCCTTCAAGAGAAATAAACAGATCTTGACATTCTAAAGGACTTATTGTTCAAATAATTTCCAGGAAGATAGGCGAGATTACTGAAGACAGTGTTGTTGTTTAAATGAAATAGAAGAAGAGAGGAGACTTGACTGAAATTGAGGGAGGATAGATTCCGGTTAGATTAAAAGCTATAATTCCATAATGGTAGAAGATTGATCTGATCAACCGCAGAGTATTTTATACACATCTCAAGGCTTTCTTTAAAGAAAAAGATGAGCAGAGCATTGTCCAAGGGAGGCCTGGAGCTCAAGGTGGGTGGGGAGGAAGAATTTTGAGGGACAGCTGATGTGAAAAAGACCACAGCAAGCACAAAGTCATGGAAATAATGTGTTGTGTCCCTCCCCCCCCACCGACTTGAGAAAAGTGAGAATTCAGCAAATCCTTTTGGATGGTTATCTCTATCAAAAAGACTATTTTTCTCTTCTCTCTGTGCAAATACCAGAGCAGAAAGGTGACAGAAACCATAGTTCAGTAACCGTGCTGGGTGATTTTCCAGATCATTTTAAAGTAGGTCTTTCCAGGACAATTTTTCTGCAATCATTTTATCCTTCTGACAAAGGATTTTGGCTCCCCTCTCTTCTAACACCCTCCCCCTCCTCCCTTTGTGGATTTTCCCCAATTCCTTATCTCCGTTATTCAAAAGTGCACTGGCATCGTATTCCCTAAGCAGAGCACCCAGCCGCTCTCAGTGCCGCTCGTTGCCTCTGTTGGTGGTGGCCACTCATTACCTACCTTTTGAACATCAGATGGTACCCTGGAGAGGAAATCTAGGAACTCATTATTGTCGATGGTGTAGGGATTTCTAAGCTTCTTAGTAAATTTATTTATGCCTAGGAAAAAAAAAAGCAAACAAAATAATACAACCCCTTTCTATCCCTCCTTCCTAAATTGTTCAGGCAAGGTGAAAAAGGGGAGAGGAATTCACAAGTAAAAATTAGTGTGAAAACAGTGCCTCGGACTTAAAGCCATGCACATGTTCCCTGTCATGGGGAATCATTCACAAGGGCCTCCTGGAGGAAGTAGAAGACATTATTTATAAAGGTATTTCTCTACTTTGGGGATCATCTGTTGTCAGCAACGTGGCAAAAAGAGATTGCAGCATGCATTCGTTCTGGGGGATGCTGTGGGGAGAATACACAAATTTGCAGCTGAGACTGCTGTTAAATCTGCTATCCTACGTGACCAAAGACATTCCCTCTCCTCTTGCCCAGGAAACTGGAAGACTCTGAATATAACTGGGCAGGGTAAAGGCCATGTTATGATGCTGTGAGAAACTGTAAAAACTCATCAAAAGGTTTACTTTATTTTTATATCGAACAATTTGACATTAACTGCAGCAACAGCGCTAACAGTGTTCTCCATGGATTTAGTTATGCTTCAGCTATCAGAGGTGGTCCCTGGTGGGGGAAGATCCATAGAAGTGTATTGTTCATATTACTGTGAAGATCATGAGGTCTTCTCCTGCCTTTGAGGAAAGGGAGTGAGGAGCAGCCCTCAGCCAGCACCATCTCTATTGCATGGACTGGGATGAGAAAAGGAGAGACCTGAGCACCCTTCACAGCTCCTGCCTTCTGCCAATGCAGTCACTTAACACCCTATTGCCACTTCCCCACTGAGAAACAGCAACCAGTAGTGTGGCTACGTAAATGTGTGGTAGAAGAGCAGAAGGATCATTAGGCGAAGAAAATCAGCTAACCCATTTTAAAGAATAGCAAAAAAAATTCAAACGTTGGTTGCTTCTGAGAATCAAAATACAGCATTCAATTCCATCATGTCCCTGTTCAAAAATCTCATAGCAGTTTC